>NC_069499.1:1150677570-1150800070 GCF_027579735.1 Bombina bombina | reverse complement strand
ACTCACGAAAGTACTTCCATAGGCTCCTATGGGAGCCTCATTCTGATGCTATCAGGGATGGCATCAGAACCTCTTTCAGCAAATGGGGTAAGTTGTGCAGCGATAGGCAGCATTTTAAATATATATGTATGTACGCATATTAACACATAAAAAACACACAGTTCCTATAGACCGCAATGTAAAGGCACTTTTCAGTGCCGTTTTTTTTTCCTTACACCCCACTCCCACCAACTATAAAGCCCCAAAACTGCCTAGTGCAGTTTTTTTATTTAAAAAATGCTAGTTTTTTTTTTTTAAATAAAAAACTATAATGCCCTCTATTTTGAGGGTATTTTGGGTCACTTTAATTTTCGGATTGCTAATTGCTTCCACAAGTTAGCTGTTTCTCTACTAGCCATACTCTGTTTGGCACTGAGATGGGTGGTAAATTTTTATAAATTTTTATATACTTTTAAATAAATATGTTTTTATCTTCATCCACTCTGAGTGCTGTGTATGGTTTACTGCTACGCTACATCTAGGGTGTGAATTGTTTACATCAATACAGGGAGTGCAGAATTATTAGGCAAGTTGTATTTTTGAGGATTAATTTTATTATTGAACAACAACCATGTTCTCAATGAACCCAAAAAACTCATTAATATCAAAGCTGAATAGTTTTGGAAGTAGTTTTTAGTTTGTTTTTAGTTATAGCTATTTTAGGGGGATATCTGTGTGTGCAGGTGACTATTACTGTGCATAATTATTAGGCAACTTAACAAAAAACAAATATATACCCATTTCAATTATTTATTTTTACCAGTGAAACCAATATAACATCTCAACATTCACAAATATACATTTCTGACATTCAAAAACAAAACAAAAACAAAGCAGTGACCAATATAGCCACCTTTCTTTGCAAGGACACTCAAAAGCCTGCCATCCATGGATTCTGTCAGTGTTTTGATTGTTCACCATCAACATTGCGTGCAGCAGCAACCACAGCCTCCCAGACACTGTTCAGAGAGGTGTACTGTTTTCCCTCCTTGTAAATCTCACATTTGATGATGGACCACAGGTTCTCAATGGGGTTCAGATCAGGTGAACAAGGAGGCCATGTCATTAGATTTTCTTCTTTTATACCCTTTCTTGCCAGCCACGCTGTGGAGTACTTGGACACGTCTGATGGAGCATTGTCCTGCATGAAAATCATGTTTTTCTTGAAGGATGCAGACTTCTTCCTGTACCACTGCTTGAAGAAAGTGTCTTCCAGAAACTGGCAGTAAGACTGGGAGTTGAGCTTGACTCCATCCTCAACCCGAAAAGGCCCCACAAGCTCATCTTTGATGATACCAGCCCAAACCAGTACTCCACCTCCACCTTGCTGGCGTCTGAGTCGGACTGGAGCTCTCTGCCCTTTACCAATCCAGCCACGGGCCCATCCATCTGGCCCATCAAGACTCACTCTCATTTCATCAGTCCATAAAACCTTAGAAAAATCAGTCTTGAGATATTTCTTGGCCCAGTCTTGACGTTTCAGCTTGTGTGTCTTGTTCAGTGGTGGTCGTCTTTCAGCCTTTCTTACCTTGGCCATGTCTCTGAGTATTGCACACCTTGTGCTTTTGGGCACTCCAGTGATGTTGCAGCTCTGAAATATGGCCAAACTGGTGGCAAGTGGCATCTTGGCAGCTGCACACTTGACTTTTCTCAGTTCATGGGCAGTTATTTTGCGCCTTGGTTTTTCCACACGCTTCTTGCAACCCTGTTGACTATTTTGAATGAAACGCTTGATTGTTCGATGATCACGCTTCAGAAGCTTTGCCATTTTAAGAGTGCTGCATCCCTCTGCAAGATATCTCACTATTTTTGACTTTTCTGAGCCTGTCAAGTCCTTCTTTTGACCCATTTTGCCAAAGGAAAGGAAGTTGCCTAATAATTATGCACACCTGATATAGGGTGTTGATGTCATTAGACCACACCCCTTCTCATTACAGAGATGCACATCACCTAATATGCTTAATTGGTAGTAGGCTTTCGAGCCTATACAGCTTGGAGTAAGACAACATGCATAAAGAGGATGATATGGTCAAAATACTCATTTGCCTAATAATTCTGCACTCCCTGTATACTGCCTTTATCTCCTGGATCAGCCAGCTGGATTGCTGTAGAAATCCAGCCTGTCTCTATAGGCATAACTGATTGCCTTTTATACATGTGAGTACCCTGTGTATACGACTGGATATAAGTGCTTACGAATTACCATTGATCTGCACCATTGGCGCCTCTATCTATTGCTTTTTTCTACAGATTGTCTCCTATTGGAAGTCGTTAGAGAGCTGCCCCCATGATCAGCTAGCTGGACTGCTGATAAAATCCAGCCTGCTTCTACTGGCATAATTGATTGCCATCTACACATGTGAGTACCCTGTGTTGGCCTAATATCAGCCCAATTTAAGAATCATCATTGATCTGCACCATTGGCGCCTCTTCCTTGTGTTTTTATCTTAAAAATAAATACATACTATTACAATAAAAAAATTTTAACCACAAAATACTTAACCTGAAGTCCAGTTGAAAAATTCTCAACTCCATACTTTCTAAAGTTTTCTTCTTCTCAGGGGATGTCGTCTATATATATAAAAAAAATCAAATGTGGATAGCTAGAACCTCTGAACTTGTCATACTCTGCAAGGGAGCAGGTTCAGGAGTAAGGAGCTGTTGTGCAGAGGTGTCAGGTTTTGGGGTTAATGTTGTGTTTTGGCTGCGTGAGTCTTTCCATTTAGGCATAATTAAACAGGTACAAGGTTTTAGGAAATAAAGGAGATGGTTTTATTTATAGGATAAAGCAATGTAGAGATATGCAATTAGATAAGACAAAGTTTATAGGTTGTTGTATTAGGCAGGAATACAGTTCTTTTTAATAAAAGGCAGGATACTTGCATATGCAGTAGACTGGAACAGTGAAATAACAGGCAGGAATGCAGGGCTTTGTAATAACAAGCAGGATACTTGCATATGCTGTAGAACTGTATAATAACAGACAGGAATGCAGGGCTTTGTGTAACAGACAGGATATTTGCATATGCTGAAGACTGGAACTGTGTAATAACACGCAGGAAAGCAGCGCTTTGTAATAACAAGCAGGATACTTGCATATGCTGTAGAACTGGAACTGTTTAGTATCAGGCAGGAAAGCAGAGCTTGTATTACAGACAGGATACTTGCATATGCTGAAGACTGGAACTGTGTAATAACATGCAGGAATGCAGCGCCTTGTAATAACAAGCAGGATACTTGCATATGCTGTAGACTGGACACAGTTGTAACAAACTGGAAACTTGCATAAACTGCAAACTGGTACTTTAATGAAACTTGCATAAACTGCAAACAGGTTTTAGGAAATAAAGGAGATGGTTTTATTTATAGGATAAAGCAATGTAGAGATATGCAATTAGATAAGACAAAGTTTATAGGTTGTTGTATTAGGCAGGAATACAGTTCTTTTTAATAAAAGGCAGGATACTTGCATATGCAGTAGACTGGAACAGTGAAATAACAGGCAGGAATGCAGGGCTTTGTAATAACAAGCAGGATACTTGCATATGCTGTAGAACTGTATAATAACAGACAGGAATGCAGGGCTTTGTGTAACAGACAGGATATTTACATATGCTGAAGACTGGAACTGTGTAATAACACGCAGGAAAGCAGCGCTTTGTAATAACAAGCAGGATACTTGCATATGCTGTAGAACTGGAACTGTGTAGTATCAGGCAGGAAAGCAGTGCTTGTATAACAGACAGGATACTTGCATATGCTGAAGACTGGAACTGTGTAATAACATGCAGGAATGCAGCGCCTTGTAATAACAAGCAGGATACTTGCATATGCTGTAGACTGGACACAGTTGTAACAAACTGGAAACTTGCATAAACTGCAAACTGGTACTTTAATGAAACTTGCATAAACTGCAAACTGGTACTTTAAGGAAACTTGCATAAACTGCAAACTGGTACTTTGTAGAAACAAACAGGAAACTTGCATAAACTGCAAATTGGAACTTTGTAGAAACAAAGAAGATACGTGCATAAACTGCAAATTGGAACTTTGTAGAAACAAACAGGATACTTGCATAGACTGCAATTTGGAACTTTGTAGAAACAAACAGGATATTTGCATGGACTGCAATTTGGAATTTTGTAGAAACAAACAGGATATTTGCATAGACTGCAATTGGAACTTTGTAGTATCAGGAAACAAGCAAGCAAAAGTACCTGAGTCAGTCCTTAGGAAAGAGAGTTTTAGGCAAGATCAATTACCAGGAAATCAGTCCCAAAATGAAATACAGTGCAAAGGGATTATCCAGAAGAGTAGTCAGTAATTGTAGCAGAAATCAGGAACCAGGAAATCCAACAAATCTGTATTTCACACAGGATACAGGAGCAGAGAGTCTTTCAGAGTATCACTCTTAATGTCAAGGCCCAGAATTGCAAACAAACCTCCCAGATAAAGCAGGCTGCTAATTACATGATTTGTTTCAGCTGGCAAGCAGGTGGAGCCAGAGAGCCAAAGTTGCAGCAAACAGAAATACACAATATTCTTTTCCTGTGATCAAGCCATCTGGTGGCATAGTGGTAAAACAACAGGCTGGGAAAGAACAGCAGCAGAAATATAGACAGGTCCCAGGTTCAATTCCAGGCTGAAGCATGACAGAACTCTTCACTTTAGAAGAATATGCTTTTCTGAAACTGAATAGGTCATCCCCATTTCAAATGGTGCGATTTTATTGGGACGAATAAGTCAAAGGGCAGTAATTGTATTAAAGATGGCTATGGAGTGCCCCTCTGAAGAAATCCCTTTATTGTCCTTTTAATGGGGTTGTTGAAGAAGGCCTAAGAAAGGCAAATACTTAAAGGGATACTAAACCCAAATTTCTTCTTTCATGATTCAGATAGAGCATGCAATTTTAAGCAACTTTCTAATTTACTCCTATTATCAAATTTTCTTCGTTCTATTGCTATCTTTATTTAAAAAGCAGGAATGTGATGCATAGAAGCCGGCCCATTTTTGGTTGAAAACCTGGGTTATGCTTGCTTATTGGTGGGTAAATGTAAGTCTCCAATAAGAAAGCGCTATCCATGCTGCTGAACCTAAAATGGGCTGGCTGCTAAGATTTACATTCCTGCTTTTAAAATAAATATAGCAAGAGAATGAAGAAAAATTGATAATAGGAGTAAATTAGAAAGTTGCTTAAAATTTCATGCGCTACCTGAATCATGAAATAAAAAATTTGGGTTCAGTGTCCCTTTAAAAAGAGCTACGCAAAACACACAAAAGTAAAATATGCCTCTAACTATTGTCATCCTCTTTAACCTACAGAAATTATTCATTAAACACAGGGAATAGGGGAATGAGAAGTAACAGATGATTTTTGCAGACGAAATGCTGATGCATAGCTAGGACACCAGAACCTTCCTTACCAAACTAGAAAATTAAATGTATTACATTTGGAATTTGAGACACACAGCCATGACCTATCATGGACCTTTCTTCCAGCACATCATAGTAGTTTTCTGACAGCAAGCACAGAAGCAATACTTCTGCTCCACTACATTCTTGCTGCACCTCTTTCTGTATTGCCACCTTGTACAGAAAGACAGCTGCCTCACTTTTACCAAACCCAGCTTAGCAAAAAAAGGGGCAAAAAACAGCTGAAGGAGATAATACAATACACTGGGGAAAGCCTCAACAGCCTCAGGGCCATGTGGTATTGAATAAATATACCTCTTCCATCAGCCTTAGCAGCAGCCAGCAAGGGAACATGTGATGCAAATGGACATATCAGCAAGGAGCACCATCCTAGCATCAAAACAACAGCTTTGAACATCATCTGTCCTTCTTAGAATAATAAAAACAGATGTTTTACTAATCCAGTTGAGCAATGCTCTCCTTTTGCAAACAAATAAGAAATACATTATTTCTTCTTTCCTATTAAGTTTCTGCTTTTCCCCCCCACAGCAAATACATCCCAAATAAATATTACAGCCCTGCATGTGAGTATAGTAGCTTCTACTGAAAACATCAGATATAATACTCAGTATTTACATATGTTATTCCCAGAAGTCAAATAACATTATGTAAGAAATCAAATAACTTAAAAAGTAACTAAGCCAGAGGTAACTACATTTCCATCATAGAGACTAAATAAGAATTGTTGCTGTTCAGATGGTCAATAAACATGCTGTTTTTAAATGCTCATAAATGAAACCATATGTAGGCTTCTATAGACACATTTCAAATGAAGATTTATGGAATGAAGGCAGAAAGCTTACATGTGCATATATAATGAAGAACACATGCAGCACATTTTCCCAGAGAAGGCAGGAATGAACTATTAGCTATCTGAAGAGGTGATGACCAAGTGCTCACATAGCGTTAGTTGTCAGCTGCATTGCTTGTCATATGAGGGTCTTTCATGCAAATGCGAAGAGGTATGGGGAACTATTTAATATGTGTCTGTCCGACATGATCCAATCAGCGGATCATGTCCGACAGACCTCGCTGAATGCGGAGAGCAATACGCTCTCCGCATTCAGCATTGCACCAGCAACTCTTGTAAACTGCTGGTGCAATGCCGCCCCCTGCAGATTTGCGGCCACTAGCCGGGCGGATGTCAATCAACACGATCATATTCTATCGGGTTGAATTGCAGCAATTTCTGTCCGTCTCCTCAGAGCAGGCGGACAGGTGATGGAGCAGCGGTCTATATATAGACCGTTGGTTAAAATCCTGATTATCTCTTAAAGTGGGGTTGTTAATATTCATTTATACATACGACTGAAGCAATTAATTCTATAGTGCAGCTGCTACCTAACAAGCTCAATCACAAATAACATATATAACACAGATCCTGTTTTATTAAGGCAGCTGTTGGATGTATGTATACTTTAAAAATAGAATGAATATATTGCTACAATATTGGCTGCATAATATACCAGACAGCTTGCTTTATTTGTAACAGCTTATTTCTGGGCACTTAGCCAACAATGTTAAATTTACTACTATAAATAACAAGGAGTCTTTCTGTTGTATACCAGTATGTGATACACAGGATGGGTAATAGGCATTATAATAAAAGAACCTGTAATAGTTGATTTCCACTCAGATTTGGGATTTAGGACCAAGGGGTACAATATTGCTATGTAGATATGCATGAGAGCTTGTTTTTATGTTTCTCCCATTTTTAATTGTGAACTAATAAAGTTGTTTTTTTAGTTGTACCAAACATGTCACTATCACATTCTAGATTAATACACTAAGTGTAGGGAGTTATAACAATGGAGTTGCTAGTTCATAAGTGTAGGGAGTTATAACAATGGAGTTGCTAGTTCATAAGTGTAGGGAGTTATAACAAGGGAGTTGCACAAAGGAGTGGACAACAGAAATAAGTACTTTCATAGCTCCCAAATTAACTGCAAACATGCTACAATTTCTTATGTCTGCATTAACCTTTTCCTCCCTTCTCCTTAAAGTCACAACTCTTCCTTTCACAAACAGCACACAGACAATTCATATTTCTCCTTCTCTTCTCCCTCCCCCCTTCTGCAACACATATGAACTCTATTCCTATCTCACATCCCTCAGCCAGTCATGCTTTACTGATCCTAAACTTAAACACTCACATATGACACATTCTCATCTCCTTTCGCTCACAACAACCTTTCTTCTTCTTGCAGATGGGGATGTCTCGCCTAACCCAGGTCCACCCTCTGCTTCCAACAGCTCACTACGCCAAATAACACCTCATATACCTTGCTCACGTAACCCTCTAAACCTCATTAACTGCACCTCTGTTAGCACACCCCAATTCTTGTGTGCCCTTTGGAATGCATGCTCTGTATGCTTTGTATGCACAACCTATTTATCTCACGTTTACTTAACCTGTTATCCCTCACTGAAACTTGGCTTTCCTCCTCTAACACAACTGCTGTAGCCTCTCTGTCCTATGGCAGACTGCACTTCAGTCACACTCCCAGGCCAAGAGACAAACAAGGAGGGGGAGTAGGAATTCTCCTGTCTCCACACAGTACCTTTCACTGCATTCCTTCACCCCCCCTCTTTCCTTTTCATCTTTTGAAGTTAATGCTATCTGCCTCTTCTCCCCTCTAGCTCTTTGAGTTGTAGTTATTTATCACCCCCCTGGCCCAGCATCACAATTTATAGACCACTTTGAAGTCTGGCATTCACATTTTCTCTCTTCTAATGTCCCTTCTCTCATCTTAGGGGACTTCATCATACCCATTGATAATCCTAACATGCCTGCTGCTGCTAAACTTCTATCCCTTACCACCTCTTTTGGCCTGTCCCAGCTGGACAACATCTCCATCCCACTGTGAAGGCAACTCCATACACCTGGTCTTCACTAATCTCTGTGCCATTTCCAACTTCCTTAACTTCCCCTTTCCTCTCTCTGACCACCATCTACTAACTTTCTCTCTTACTCTACCTGCTACATCTTTGCAAGCCCCAAGAAACTGCTACCTTACAGGAATTGAAAGGACTTGGATCTCACAAACTTTTCCATGCAACTAAATCCTCTGCTCTCTGACATTACATCCCTCTGCTGACCAAACCTCGTTGCTTTACAGTATAATTCGGCGCTAAAATCAACACTTGACAAAGCTGCCCCCTTCACTGTTCATCGTACATTGATCACTTTACGGCAACCGTGGCACACCAAACAAACCAGATATCTTCAGCGATGTTCACGGGCTGCTGAACGTAAGTGGAGGAAATCATGCACCTGTGCTGATTTTTGGCATTATATATTCATCCTTAAGTCCTACAACTCTGCGTTCATCCTGGCCAAACAAGTCTATTTCTCCGCTCTTGTGTCATCTCATGCCTCCACTTCAACCCAAAAAGCTGTTCTCAACCTTTAACTCCCTTCTAAGTCCGCCTGCACCCCTGCCAACTACCAAGCTCACTGCTCAGATTATTGCTGATCACTTCAAAAATAAAATTGACACCATTAGAAAAGAGATCTGCACCTCACATCCTTTAAATGCAGCAATCTTACCCACACCTTATATTAACAAAACTATATGCTACTTCCCCCTGTAACAGAGGAAGAAGTCTCTGTACTCCTATCCTTGGCTCATCTCACAACCTGCCCACTTGACCCTATTCCTTCACAACTTCTTCCTCTCTCTTTGCTTCACTAACTCCTACCCTATGTCATCTCTTTAACCAATCTCTCAAAGCTGGCACATTTCCAGATACATTCAAGCATGCATCAAACATACCAATCCTAAAAAAGCCCTCGCTTGACCCCTCCACCCCTTCTAACTATCAACCGCTCTCCTTACTTCCCTTTGCTTCAAAATTATTGGAACGACTGGTCTACAATCGGTTAAGTCAATTTCTCACAACTGGCTCCTACTTGATCCACTACAATCTGGTTTCCGCCCTAAACACTCAACAGAAACTGCTCTTGCTAAAGTAACAAATGACCTGTTATCAGCTAAAGCAAAAGGCCACTACTCCTAACTAATTCTTCTTGACCTATCCGCTGCTTTTGATGCAGTCAACCTCCTAAAAATACTACATTCATTTGGCATCTGAGACACAGCCCTCTCTTGGTTTGATTCATATCTCTCAAACTGCTTGTTTTCAGCTTCCTTTAACAACATATCTTGCGATCCTATGCCTCTCTCAGTTGGAGTACTGCAAGGCTCTGTCTTGGGTCCCTTGCTTTTCTCTCTCTATACAGCTATACATTATAGCCTCCTTTGGATTACAGTACCACTTATATGCTAATGATATCCAAATCTATCTTTCCTCTCCTGACATCTCTCCCTCTTTACTCAACCAGTTTTCCTACTGCCTCTCTGCAATTTCCTCTTGGATGTCTTCACACTACCTCCAACTCAATCTGTCCAAAACTGAGCTGCTTCTTATTCCCCCCTCTTTAAGACATCCAACACCTGACATTTATCTGACAGTTGGAGACTCTATTCTCAACACCTCACCCCAGGTCCGCTGTCTTGGGGTCACACTAGACTCAGAGCTCACATTCAACCCACATATACAAGCGCTTACCAAATCCTGCCGTTCACACCTATGCAACATTTCCAGAATTCTGCCCTTCTTTACTCAAAAAACGACAAAAATACTTATTCATCCCCTCATTTTGTCACACATTGATTACTGCAACCTACTCCTAAATGGCCTTCAAAAGCACAGCCTCTCCTCCCTCCAATCTAATATGAATGCTTCTGCTAGACTCATCCACCTAAGTCGCCGATCTACATCAGCGACTCCGCTCTGCCAGTCTCTACACTGGCTCCCCATACACTCCAGAATACAATTTAAAGTATTAACCCTAACTTACAAAGCACTCAACAGTCTAACTCCCAACTATATTTTCTCTCTTTTCGTGAAATATTCCCCATCACGTCCTCTTCAATCAGCATCTGACCTAAGTCTCTCCATTCCTGTTATCGCTACATCCCACTCCTGCCTCCAAGACTTCACACGTGCTGCTCCTGTTCTCTGGAACTCTCTACCCAGCTCCATAAGACTGTCTCCAATCTTGTAAAACTCACCTATTCAGAGAGGCGTACCATATCTCCTCCATCCCTCATCCGAACCAAACTAATACATGAACTGCCTGACTCACTACTGCAACTACAACTGATGTAACAAGCTACCGCAACCTTATATCTCTGCAACCTAAACCTGTAGACTGTGAGCTCTCCGGAGCAGGGCCCTCTTCCTCCTGTACTAGAGTTGTTTAGTTTTATGTTTTGTATTTTTAGCAAAAATGTTGCCATTGTATACCACTATCATTGTACCCAGCGCTACGGAATTTGGTGGCGCTATACAAATAAATGATAATAAAAATAATAATAATATTTTAGAGCCCAGATTGCTGAATATATGTATCCTATGTAGTAGGCTTTTACCTACTAGTTTAGTAAAAAAATCTTTTATTTGATACATAACACCCGAGATCCAAGATAGGCAAACAATCAATTATTTTCCAAACAGAGGATATTGAAAGTTTTGGAAATAGTTCATGTAGTGCCATTGGTATTTTTCTTAAAGGGACAGTCTACACCAGATTTGTTATTGTTTAAAAATATAAATAATTCCTTTATTACCCATTCCCCAGTTTTGCATAACCAACACAGTTATATTAATACACTCGGCTAGAATACGAGTTTTGCGTTATGAGTAAAAAAGCAGCATTAAGGCTCATAACGCTGCTTTTCACTACCACTGCTATTACAAGTCTGGTAGGTACAGCTGTCCTGCACTTTTTTGGCCGTACCGCAAATTAACTTACGCAATTTTCGTAAAGTCTTTTTTCAATGGGACTTCCATAGCGCCGATATTACAAGCTTTTTTTTTGGAGGCCAAAAAGTAAGTGGTACAGCCTATCCTACAAGATTCGTAACGCATTCTAAAGTCAGTAGTTATGAGTTTTACACTACAGAGCTGTAGCATAAAACTCATAACTTAAGTTCTACAAAGTACACTAACACCCATAAACTACCTATTAACCCCTAAACCGAGGCCCTCCCGCTTCGCGAACACTAAAATAAAATTATTAACCCCTAATCTGCCGCTCCGGATATCGCCGCCACTAGAATAAACATATTAACACCTAAACCACCGCACTCCCACATTGTAAACACTAGTTAAATATTATTAACCCCTAATCTGCTGTCCCTAACTTCTCCACCACCTACCTACATTTATTAACCCCTAATCTGCCGCCCCTAACGTCGCCGCCACTATACCCTAACACTAGCATCCCCTAACTTAAATATAATTAAAATAAATCTAAATAAAACCTACTTATCCTTACCTAAATAATTCATATTTAAAACTAAATACTTACCTATAAAATAAACCCTAAGCTAGCTACAATATAACCAATAGTTACATTGTAGCTAGCTTAGGGTTTATTTTAATTTTACAGGCAAGTTTGTATTTATTTTAACTAGGTAGAATAGTTACTAAATAGTTATTAACTATTTACTAACTACCTAGCTAAAATAAATACAAATTTACCTGTAAAATATAACCTAACCTGAGTTACCTTAACACCTAACATTACACAAAAATTACATAAATTAAATACAATTACCTAAATTACAAACCCCCCCCACTAAATTACACAAAATAAAAGCAAATTACAATTTATTTAAACTAATTACACCTAATATAATAGCCCTATCAAAATAAAAAAGCCCCCCCCAAAAAATAAACCCCCCCTAGCCTACAATAAACTACCAATAGCCCTTAAAAGGGCCTTTTGCAGGGCATTGCTCCAAAGAAATCAGCTTTTTTACCTGTAAAAAAAATACAAACAACCCCCCAACGGTAAAACCCACCACCCACCCAACCAACCCCCCACCCAACCAACCCCCCAAATAAAACCCTAACTAAAAAAACCTAAGCTCCCCATTGCCCTGAAAAGGGCATTTGGATGGGCATTGCCCTTAGAAGGGCATTTAGCTCTATTGCTGCTCAAACCCTAATCTAAAACTAAAACCCACCCAATAAACCCTTAAAAAACAGGAGAAGTGGTCCTCCAGATGCACAGAAGTCTTCATCCAGACGGCATCTTCTATCTTCATCCATCCGGCACGGAGCGGGTCCATCTTCAAGACATCCGGCACGGAGCATCCTCTTCTTACAATGACTCCCGACGAATGAAGGTTCCTTTAAGTGACGTCATCCAAGATGGCGTCCCTTAGATTCCGATTGGCTGATATAATTCTATCAGCCAATCGGAATTAAGGTTGAAAAAATCCTATTGGCTGATGCAATCAGCTAATAGGATTGAACTTCAATCCTATTGGCTGATCCTATCAGCCAATAGGATTGAGCTTGAATTCTATTGGCTGATTGGAACAGCCAATAGAATGCAAGCTCAATCCTATTGGCTGATTGCATCAGCCAATAGGATTTTTCCAACCTTAATTCCGATTGGCTGCTAGAATTCTATTGTGTTTTTTTTTTTTTTGTACTATAGTTTAGTTTATTTAATTGAATTTAATTTTAGGTAATTGTAGTTAATTTATTTAATTAATTTAATGATAGTGTAGTGTTAGGTTTAATTGTAACTTAGGTTAGGATTCATTTTACAGGTAATTTTGTAAGTATTTTAGCTAGGTAGTTATTAAATAGTTAAGAACTATTTAATAACTATTGTACCTGGTTAAAATAAATACAAAGTTTCCTGTAAAATAAATATAAACCCTAAAATAGCTACAATATAATTATTAGTTATATTGTAGCTATCTTAGGGTTTATTTTACAGGTAACTATTTATTTTTAAATAGGAATAATTTAGTTAATAATAGTAATTTTTATTTCAATTTATTTAAATAATATTTAAGTTAGGGGGTGATAGGGTTAGGGTTAGACTTAGGTTTAGGGGTTAATAAGTTTAATATAGTGGCAGCGGTATAGGGGGGCAGGATAGGGGTTAATAAATTTAAGATAGGTAGCGGCAGTATAGGGGAGGCAGATAAGGGGTTAATATATTTATTATAGTTGTGACGGGGTACGGGTGCAGCGGTTTAGGGGTTAATAAGTTTATTATAGTTGCGGTGGGGACCAGGAGCGGCGGTTTAGGGGTTAATACGTTTATTTAGTTGCGGCGGGGTCCGGGAGTGGAAGTTTAGGGGTTAATAAGTAAAAAGTAGGTGGTGGCGGTGTAGGGGGGCAGATTAGGGGTGTTTAGACTCGGGGTACATGTTAGGGTGTTAGGTGCAGACACTTCCCATAGGAATCAATGGGATATTGGGCGCAGCGAACATGAGCTCTCGCTGCTGTCAGACTCCCATTGATTCCTATAGGATCCGTCGCCTCCAGGGTGGCGGATTGAAAACCAGGTACGATGCCCCCGAAATAGTTGCGAGCGTACCTGGTTGTTCTTTGATAACTACCAAAAGTAGTCAGATTGTGCCGAACTTGCGTTCGGAACATCTGTAGTGACGTAACCATCGATCTGTGTCGGAATAAGTCTGGTGGATCGTAGGTTACATCATTAAATTCTACTTTTGCCGGGCTGTAGGGCTTGATAACTATGGCGAATCAGCCTCGCCACAAATACGCTGCAGAATTCCAGCGTATTTGCGGTTGATGGCTTGATAACTAGAGGCCTTAGTATTCACTGTATTTCTTCAATAAAGCAAATAATGAAAAAAGAAAAAGTACATTTGTGATGACTGGTGAGGAATGGAGTGGTGAAAGTAATCTTTAATAAATGTGTTTGTAAATGTTACCTTGGAAGTTTGAACCAAGTAGGAAACCAAATGCAGGAAAACCAGCAGGCTAAAAGTAATAGGCTCAAGGTGCAATGAGGTCAGGTATACAATCCAAGGGTCAGAATGCAAGGTAATCAGTCTGACATGCTTAAGGCAGAGGATAAGGCAATATTCAAGTCCGATGAGAATGAGCATACGCTAAATTCAACACCATCAGTCCGAACCTGCAAAGTACCAGAGATTTAACAAGTAAACAGAATCCTAGGGTTGAGGAGCCAGAAGACAGGAGGTATAGCAGGGCAGGTAGTAGGCAGGTAATGGAGACACACCACAAAGATACGCAAGAGTAACTGGGAGCAAGGGAATCTAACTTAGGACAATCAGAAGTACCAAGCATCAATTGAGAGATTGCAGGGAGATTTTAAGGACCAGGAATGGTGCTTACATGACTTGATTGTTTACGTATCAGGTTGCATGCAGAGGTTCACCCTCCCATAAAAGGTATATATGTCCATGTACTTGCGCCTGCGTGTGGACCTTACTTGCCGACTGGAAGTAAAGCTCCTCTTACTGTACAAAGGCTACACACACTGTGGGGATTTAGAGACAGGGTTAGGGTGACTGCTTGATGCAAGGATCTGAAAACATGATTGTGGGTGCAGGAAATAGCCAAAAAAGCCTCAGTCGACAGATTGTGATCAATCCCTTAAAGGGACAGTATACACTCATTTTCATATAACTGCATGTAATAGACACTACTATAAAGAATACGATGCACAGATACTGATATAAAAATCCAGTATAAAACTGTTTAAAAACTTACTTAGAAGCTGTCAGTTTGGCTCTGTTGAAAAGGCAGCTGGAAAGCCCACTGCAAGTGGCAAATAAGACACTCCCCCTTCTTTTGCATATGAAAAGATCCTTTACACAAACAGGAGCAAGCTGGAGTAGGTAGCTGACGGTATTCTCATAAAACTTTGGGGCTTGGATAGGAGTCTGAAAATCAGAGCAATGTTATTTAAAAATAAGCAACACTATACATTAAAAAAAAACAAAAAAACATTATAGGCTATATAAATAGATCATCTACAAAACATTTATGCAAAGAAAAAAATGAGTGTATAATGTCCCTTTAATGTCTATAGGGTCATTAGATGCCTCATTTGGGGGACCATGAGGCCTAGTTATCAACGTGTCTACTTTTCCTGCCTTCGCCGGCCCAATACGCCCGCCTAAGCTCGCCTCAGATCGCCGCCGCAGACCTGCAAAAATTCGCTTAAGTTATCAAAAAAGCTGTCAAAAAGCTGCGCACCAAGTACGGGGCGATGAGCAGCGGACTGTGAGAGTTATCACTCATCCGATCTCGCTGCTCTTCGGCTTTTTCACAGCTTTCTTGCTAGCCTGTTACTAAGCACCCACACTAACTACACTGTTCTACCCCCTATACCGGCGCCCCTGGAGCCTCCCGCAACTAAATAAAGTTACTAACCCCTAAACTGCAGCTCCTAGACCCCGCCGCAACTCTTATAAATGTATTAACCCCTAAACCGCCACTCATAGACCCCGCCGCAACTCATATAAATGTATTAACCCCTAAACCGCCGCTCCCAGACACCTCTGCCACCTACATTATACCTAGTAACCATATCCTGCCCCCCCTATTCCGTCGCCCTCTATAATAAAGTTATTAACCCCTATCCTGCTGATCCCGCACCTCGCCGAAACTAAATAAATAGTTTAACCCCTAAACCGCCGCTCCCTGACCCCACCGCAACCTATATTAAATTTATTAACCCCTATACTGCCCCCCCTACACCGTTGCCACCTATAATAAATTTATTAACCCCTATCCTGCCCCCCCTACACCGTCGCCACCTATAATAAATGTATTAACCCCTATCTTGCCCCCCACTATACCGCCGCCACTGTAATAAAATTATTAACCCCTAAACCTAAGTCTAACACTAACCCTAACACCCCCTAACTTAAATATTAATTAAATAAATCTAAATAATATTTCTATTATGAACTAAATTAATCCTATTTCAAACTAAATACTTACCTTTAAAATAAACCCTAATATAGCTACAATATAAATAATAATTATATTGTAGCTATCTTAGGATTTATTTTTATTTTACAGGCAAATTTCAATTTATTTTAACTAGGTACAATAGCTATTAAATAGTTATTAACTATTTAATAGCTTACCTAGCTAAAATAAAGAGATATTTACCTGTAAAATAAAAACTAACCTAAGTTACAATTAAACCTAACACTACACTATCATTAAATAAATTATTCCTATTTAAAACTAAATACTTACCTGTAAAATAAACCCTAAGATAGCTACAATATAATTAATAATTAAATTGTAGCTATCTTAGGATTTATATTTATTTTACAGGTAACTTTGTATTTATTTTAGGTAGTTAGAATAGTTATTAAATAGTTATTAACTATTTAATAACTACCTAGCTAAAAGAAATACAAAATTACCTGTAAAATAAATCCTAACCTAAGTTACAATTAAACCTAACACTACACTATCATTACATTAATTAAATAAATTACCTACAAATAACTACAATTAAATACAATTACATAAACTAACTAAAGTACAAAAAATAAAAAAAGCTAAGTTACAAACATTTTAAAAATATTACAACAATTTTAAGCTACTTACACCTAATCTAAGCCCCCTAATAAAATAACAAACCCCCCCAAAATAAAAAAATGCCCTACCCTATTCTAAATTTAAAAAGTTCAAAGCTCTTTTACCTTACCAGCCCTTAAAAGGGCATTTTTTGGGGCATGCCCCAAAGAATTCAGCTCTTTTGCCTGTAAAAGAAAAATACAACCCCCCCTAACATTAAAACCCACCACCCACATACCCCTAATCTAACCCAAACCCCCCTTAAAATAACCTAACACTAATCCCCTGAAGATCATCCTACCTTGAGTCGTCTTCACTCAACTGAGTAGCGATGGAACCGAAGAGGAGACCCGGAGTTGCAGAAGTTATCCTCCAAGCGGCGCTGAAGAAATCTTCCATCCGATGAAGTGATCCTCCAAGCGGCCCTGAAGAAGTCTTCCATCCGGACGATGTCATCTTCCAAGAGGCGCTGAAGAAGTCTTCTATCCGGGTGATGTCATCTTCCAAGCGGGTCTTCAATCTTCATCCCGCCGACGCGGAACATCCTTCTTTACCGACGGACTACCGACGAATGAAGGCTCCTTTAAGGGACGTCATCCAAGATGGCGTCCCTTCAATTCCGATTGGCTGATAGGATTCTATTAGCCAATCGGAATTAAGGTAGGAAAAATCTGATTGGCTGATTAAATCAGCCAATCAGATTGAAGTTCAATCCGATTGGCTAATCCAATCAGCCAATCAGATTGAGCTCGCATTCTATTGGCTGTTCCGATCAGCCAATAGAATGCGAGCTCAATCTGATTGGCTGATTGGATCAGCCAATCGGATTGAACTTCAATCTGATTGGCTGGATGAAGATTGAAGACCCCGCTTGGAAGATGACATCCAGTGCCTCTTGGAAGATGACATCGCCCGGATGGAAGACTTCTTCAGTGCCGCTTGGAGGATCACTTCATCGGATGGAAGATTTCTTCAGCGCCGCTTGGAGGATAACTTCTGCCGCTCCGGGTCTCCTCTTCGGTTCCATCGCTGCCCGGCTGAGTGAAGACGACTCAAGGTAGGATGATCTTCAGGGGATTAGTGTTAGGTTATTTTAAGAGGGGTTTGGGTTAGATTAGGGGTATGTGGGTGGTGGGTTTTAATGTTGGGGGGGTGTATTTTTCTTGTACAGGCAAAAGAGCTGAATTCTTTGGGGCATGCCCCACAAAATGCCCTTTTAAGGGCTGGTAAGGTAAAAGAGCTTTGAACCTTTTTAATTTGGAATAGGGTAGGGCATTTTTTTATTTTGGGGGGTTTGTTATTTTATTAGGGGGCTTAGATTAGGTGTAAGTAGCTTAAAATTGTTGTAATATTTTTAAAATGTTTGTAACTTATTTTTTTTATTTTTTGTAACTTAGCTTTTTTTATTTTTTGTACTTTAGTTAGTTTATGTAATTGTATTTAATTGTAGTTATTTGTAGTTAATTTATTTAATTTATTTAATGATAGTGTAGTGTTAGGTTTAATTGTAACTTAGGTTAGGTTTTATTTTACAGGTAATTTTGTATTTCTTTTAGCTAGGTAGTTATTAAATAGTTAATAACTATTTAATAACTATTCTAACTAGCTAAAATAAATACAAAGTTACCTGTAAAATAAATATAATTCCTAAAATAGCTACAATGTAATTATTAATTACATTGTAGCTATCTTAGGGTTTATTTTACAGGTAAGTATTTAGTTTTAAATAGGAATAATTTATTAAAGTATAGTGTAGTGTTAGGTGTAATTGTAACTTAGGTTAGTTTTTATTTTACAGGTAAATTTCTCTTTATTTTAGCTAGGTAAGCTATTAAATAGTTAATAACTATTTAATAGCTATTGTACCTAGTTAAAATAAATTGAAATTTGCCTGTAAAATAAAAATAAATCCTAAGATTGCTACAATATAATTATTATTTATATTGTAGCTATATTAAGGTTTATTTTAAAGGTAAGTATTTAGTTTTAAATAGGATTAATTTAGTTCATAATAGAAATATTATTTAGATTTATTTAATTAATATTTAAGTTAGGGGGGTGTTAGGGTTAGTGTTAGACTTAGGTTTAGGGGTTAATAAATGTATTACAGTGGCGGTGGTGTAGTGAGGGGCAGGATAGGGGTTAATAAATGTATTATAGGTGGCGATGGTGTAGGGGGGCAGATTAGGGGTTAATAAATTTAATATAGGTTGCGGCAGGGTCCGGGAGCGGCGGTTTAGGGGTTAATACATATAATATAGTTGCGGTGGGCTCTGGGAGCGTTGGTTTAGGGGTTAATACATATATTATAGTTGCGGTGGGCTAGAGGAGCGGCGGTTTAGGGGTTAATATGTATAGAGTAGCTTGCGGTGGGCTCTGGGAGCGGCGGTTTAGGGGGTAATAACTTTATTTAGTTGCGGCGGTGTAGGGGGGCAGATTAGGGGTGTTTAGACTAGGGGTACATGTTAGGGTGTTAGGTGCAGACAGCTCCCATAGAAATCAATGGGATGTCGGGCAGCAGCGAACTTGTACTTTCGCTATGGTCAGACTCCCATTGATTCCTATGGGATCCGCCGCCTCCAGGGTGGCGGTTTGAAAACCAGGTATGCTGGGCCGGAAAAGTGCAGTGCACTTGTGTGCGGAACATCTGTAGTGACGTAAGAATCGATCTGTGTCGGACTGAGTCCGGCGGATCGAAGTTTACATCACAAAATTCTACTTTTGCCGGTCTCTAGCCTTTGATAACTAAGGCGAATCAGCCTCGCCACAAATACGCTGTGGAATTCCAGCGTATTTGAGGTTGACGGCTTGATAACTAGGCCCCCATGTGTCTTTTTGAGGAGTTTGGAGGGTGGATGATTAGCTGCATGCTCTCTAATAAGTATGCCTATAGCTAATTTATGGAAACCCCTTGTTTTTTTTTTCCAAATTTAAATTCTATTTTAATTTTTTTAAATGTTGAGGTTGGAGGTTTAATATGATTGTGAACATTTTTAGATGAAGTGCTTTTGTCAGCGCATATCTGCAAATATGTGTGATGGTGAATGCTAATATGTTTGTGTAAGAGTTTTTGGGCTAAGTGAGCAAGCAAAGAATGACTTTCAATACAGAATGGACATCTACATAAAATGTTTTTTATTGTTTAAAAAATTCCACTCCAAAGAATATAAGTACAGCAATGTACTTGGAGGACAGGACATTAATTGATTGTATTCTGTGCAATGTTGATTTATTTTAATGGGTGGAAGACATAATTTAAGAGGCAATACTTAAAATGTTTCTCAGAAAGTCTGAATATGAACATATGGCAGAGAAATAAGACATTTCCATGAGAAGAGGATGGCTGCCAATTCCCCAGGGACAAAGCAGAAACCCAGCTAAGAAATTTAATCTATTGCACCAGACATGAGGGAGCCTCAAGAAGAGATGGAATCCAGAGATCATATGAGACCCAACCTTGGGATTTTCCTGTTTAGTCAAATTCTCTGGCACATTTCTTAGTCAGGTCTACAGGGGCTATTGGAGTTGTATTAGCTATTTTAAATTCACTACACAAATAATGCATTCCATGTGTGATGTGTGTTGTGGTTTAATATCTGCACTTCATGTTTTTTTAATGAGTTTTGTTAATTGTCTCATAAAAACATGAGACATGCAATGTAATAGTACACAGTAATAAATAAAGGGGAACTGCCATTATAAAACAATCTAACATTAACATGAGTTCCCATTCCTAAAGGCAATTGAAGGGACTGCAAAGTCAAAATTAAACGTTAATGTTCAAACAGAGCATGCAATTTTATCAACTTTCCAATTTACGTCTATTATCTAATGTGCTTCATTTACTTGATATCTTTTTGCTGAAAAGCATACTTAGGGAAGCCCAGGGGCAGCAACACTCTACACACACAGACATATATATATAAATGTGCCTGTTGTCACTGGCTAACCTGATGTGTTCAGCTAGATCCCAGCAGTGTCTTCAACAAAGTATAACCAATAAATTAAGGAAATTTGATGATATAAGGACAAGATTATGTGTATCGCACTTACTGTTGCACGCAAGCTATATGGAATATTGTGCGGCTCTTTGCATGCAATGGAAGTAGCAAAAGCATTACGAGTTAAAAGTACCATGCAAAGGTACCACGTCAAGGTCCTTTCCAATACCTGGGACCCTAAAACAGCCACACAATGCAAGCTCTCAAATCCAAATAAACTGGGAACAAGGGAAGGGTGGACAGGCTTATGTAATCACCCTAGACATATACAGAACACGGAAGGGGACTGCACTCTCATACCGAACCGGGTACACATCCCATGACCCTGCAACATGCTCAGCCCTGGGTGTTCACGGACACTCACAGGATGCTGTGCTGTCCCCAGAGTAACAGGCAGTTAACCCCAGACAGGTCTTGGTACAAGAACCATAGGAAGAATTACAAAACAAATTAATACAACACACAGAGAAAGTCCAGCACTCACTTACAAGCTCTCAGCTAAGATTTAAAAGCAAAAATGGAAAGGTTAGTTACTGCATCTGGCCAAATGGGACAAGCCCAGGTACCACGTCAAGGTCCTTTCCAATACCTTTCGACCCTAAAACAGCCACACAATGCAAGCTCTCAAATCCAAACAAACTGGGATCAAGGGAAGGGTGGACAGGCTTATGTAATCACCCTAGACATATACAAAACTTGGAAGGGGACTGCACTCTCATGCCGGACCGGGTACACAGGCCATGACCCTGCAACATGCTCAGCCCTGGGTGTTCACGGGCACTCACAGGATGCTGTGCTGTCCCCAGAGTAACAGGCAGCTAACCCCAGACAGGTCTTGGTACAAGAACCATAGGAAGAATTACAAAACAAATTAATACAACACACAGAGAAAGTCCAGCACTCACTTACAAGCTCTCAGCTAAGATTTAAAAGCAAAAATGGAAAGGTTAGTTACCACATCTGGCCAAATGGGACAAGCCTAGGTACCACGTCAAGGTCCTTTCTAATACCTGGGACCCTAAAACAGCCACACAATGCAAGCTCTCAAATCCAAACAAACTGGGAACAAGGGAAGGGTGCACAGGCTTATGTGATCACCCTAGACATTTACAAAACACGGAAGGGGACTGCACTCTCATACCGGACCGGGTACACATCCCATAACCCTGCAACATACTCAGTCCTGGGTGCTCACGGGCACTCACAGGAAGCTGTGCTGTCCCCAGAGTCACAGGCAGTTAACCCCAGACAGGTCCCTTACAAAACCTGGGTCCCTAAAACAGCCACACAATGCAAGCTCTCAATCCAACAAACTGGAAATAAGTGAAGGGTGCACATCCTAGATTACATTTGCCTCCACTACAATGATTACATAAGCATGTGCACCCTTCACTTGTTCCCAGTTTGTTGGATTGAGAGCTTGCGTTGTGTGGCTGTTTTAGGGATCCAGGTTTTGGAAGGGACCTTAGACGAGGTACCTGGGCTTGTACCATTTGGCCAGAAGCAGTAACTAACCCTTCCATTTTTGCTTTTAATCTTAGTTGAGAGCTTTTAAATGAGTGCTGGGCTTTCTATGTGTGTTGTATTAATTTGTTTTGTAACTTTCCCTATGTGCCTTGAACCCAGGCCTATCTGGGGTTAACTGCCTATGACTCTGGGGACAGAACAGCTTTCTGTGAGTGCCAGTGAGCACCCAGGGCTGAGCATGTTGCAGGGTCATGGGTTGTGTGTCAGGGTTTTTTCCCTGCTCTGTTTGCCATGTGCTGCTGGCAGTCATTTTACTCAACTCTCTTGCTGACTCTGGTGCATACTGTGTGATGCTGCTCATTTCCTGCACTTCCTTTTATGATCAGACTGGTGTACATCATCAGTGTGAGACAGGATGCAGTCTCAGAATTGTGATGTCATCACTTATTATTTAAAGGTCCTCTGTTCAGTATGCTTTGCCCTTGCGTTGTCTCAGACCTGTTTGTGAGAGCTCCTGTGTATTACCTGGCTGTCTGACGTCCCTCCTGGTTCCTGGTTACTGATCCCTGGCTTGTTCCTGACTCTGCTGTTTTCCTTTTTCCTGATTCTGGCTCGTCTGACTACTCGCTTTGGCTCCTGACTCGGCTCGTCTGACTATTCGCTTTGGCTCCTGACTTGGCTCGTCTGACTATCAGCTCTGGTTTTGATTCCTGGCTTGTTATTTGTCTTGTGGACTTTTTATTATTTTTTGCTATTAATAAAGGTGTGATTATTTTTGCACTTCTTGTCTCAGTCTGATTCCTGGCACCCTAACATTATGCAAGGTTCATGAATCCTGATGGTGCTAATAATCCAACTTTACCTGCCATAATTTCCAGGATGGATGAACACCTTCTTGGATCAATTGGAACTAGCCCTGCAAACCCTGCTGACTCGCACTGCACATTTGAACCAAAGTGTCCTGCAAGTTATGGCTGCTCCTGTTTCCGCTGCTGCACCTAGTCCTACCAGGAGCATGTCTGGTTTTGCACCTCTACCTCAGCGATATGGAGGCGATCCTAATCAGTGCAGAGGCATATTACAAAGGTGGGCATTTACTTTGAGAAGTTATTTCAGGCGTTTCCCTCTGACAAAGCTAAGGTGGGATTTCTCATCTCGTTACTCTCTGACACAGCTCTTGCCTGGGCTAATCCCTTGTGGGAGACTAATAAACCTGTGATTTTAAATTACCCTGAATTTGTGGCCTCCTTTTGAAGGGTATTTGATGTTCTGTCTCGCTCCTCCTCTGCTGCTAAACGACTCATGTCCATTCAGCAAGGTGCAAGATCTGTTGCTTAGTATGCCATTGAGTTCCATACGCTTGCCACAGAGGTAGGTTGGAACAATGAAGCCCTTGTTGCCGCCTTCTTTCATGGGCTTTCTGATGTGATTAAAGACGAAGTTGCTGCCAGAGATTTACCAGAAGATCTTGAGGCATTGGTGTCTTTTTTTATCCTAATTGACATCAGACTAAGTGAGAGGCCCTCTTTCAAGGAGCGCTTGGGGAAGCCTCCTTTTCCGTTGTCTCTTATGTGTTCGTTCCCAACCATGCCTCCCTCTCCTCCCATGTCTCCTGGTCCCGAGTCACCAGGTACTGCTGAGCCTGTGCAGTTGGGATTCACGCGTCTCTCAGCAGCAGAGAGAGCCTTTAGGAGGAGGCAGGGGCTCTGCCTCTCTAAGGGCCAACTTTTGAAGTCTTGACCTACACGGCCGGAAAACGCTCATACCTAAGGTCCTGTCGGGGGCAGACCTTTTGTGGTTTATCCTCGTCCCCGGAACTACTAAAGGAGAAACCGTTGGTCACGGTTGTCCTTTCCTGGGTAGACTCCTCCATAGTCACCCAGACTCTTGTTGACTCTGGTGCTGCGGGCTATTTCATTGACAGTGCTTTTGTATCAAAGCACTCCATTCCTGTTTTGCCTCTGTCCATTCTGCTTGCTATTGAGGCCATTGATGGCAGGCCCCTTCAGCCTGCACTCGTTACTCATGAAACTCCTCACTTATCCATGGCTGTTGGGGCTCTCCATTTTGAAACCCTCCAGTTTCAGGTGATACTCTCCTCATTTTCCAGTTGTCCTGGATTATCCCTGGCTCCAAAAGCACAATCCCAGTCTTGACTGGCGCAGGTCCGAAATTTTGTGGTGGTCTCCGCAATATATTTCCACTTGTCTTCGGAAACCAGTTAAGGTCTTGTGCACTTCTTCGATATCTCAATTACCAGAGGAGTACCGAGAGTTCCTAGACCTTTTTGACAAGGTGCGTGCCGGTACGTTGCCTCCTCACTGGTCTTACGATTGTGCCATAGACCTGCAACCCGGAGCCATTCCTCCTCGGGGCCGGGTTTGCCCTCTGTCTGTTGCGGAGAATTGTGCTATGGAGGAGTATGTTGCCAATGCTCTGTCATGGGGGATCATCCTCTCTCCTGCAGGGGCTGGCTTCTTCTTTGTGAAGAAAAAGGTTGGCAAGTTAAGACCATGCATCGATTATAGGGGTCTTAATCATCTTACCATTAAGAATTCTTACCCTATTCCGCTTATTACGGAACTCTTTGATCACCTCAAGGGAGCTACGGTCTTTACTAAACTTGATTTGAGAGGAGCCTACAATCTTGTTAGGATCAAGGAGGGCCACAAATGGAAAACAGCATTTAACACCAGGAGCAGGAATTATGAGTATCTTGTAATGCCCTTTGGCCTATGTAATGCTCCTGCTATTTTCCAGGAATTTATTAATGATGTCCTATGAGATATGTTGCAGCAGTGTGTTGTGGTGTACTTAGACAACATCCTCATACACTCACCCACACTTGAGGCTCATCGTTCTGATGTTACACGGGTTCTTCAGAGACTACATGAGAACGGTCTGTTTTGTAAACTCGAGAAATGTGAGTTACATCAGACTCAAGTAACCTCCTTAGTTATGTTATCTCCATTGCAGGGTTCTCTATGGATACTGACAAGTTATCTGCAGTTCTGCAGTGGCCTCGCCCAGTTGGTCTTCAGTCTATTCAACCTTTTTTGGGGTTCACCAATTACTATAGAAAGTTTATTAAAAACTTTTCTTCCGGGGGGCGGAGTTTGGCCACGCAGGCGAATGGCGGCATACTAAGTGAACTCCTAAACCCCTAAAAGGACTATAAACTATGGCATAATATCCCCAATTTAAAAAAAAACCTGCTTGGGAAGTGTGGTGTACTCTTTGGGCGACCACACAATCGATTGTAAGATCTAAATAGGTGGATTCCAGGGGAGCTGTCTAGAAAGAAGCGGAGCGGAGGACAAGGGGAAGTAAATGGCCACCGGCGGGACTCGCCACAAGTATCGACTTTAGAGACATATCCCTCACCTGATTTCTTGCTGTGGAGCCGCCTGCTATCTGCCGTTCTCATTCCGGCAAGGGAGGCTGGTAAGTCCGGTCAAGCTAGTGCCCTCATACACGCGCACACGACTGAGCCTTAGTAAGAAACATCAGGCCTGTGGCGCCATCAGACTGCACGCACGCTGCTGAGCAGAGAAAGGCAGGGTCCTTGCCTCTGCATAGCGGCCACTCGCTTTTAAACTCAAAACGCCTGGGGCAAATTAATAACGGCTGACACGCCGTGCAGAACCACTTTCTTAAAAGACAATCAAATAACTTGGGCCCCGTGTAGATTTTAATTACCTCAATTGTTGCATAAGTCAGGCACTCAAATCAGAGACTGATTCCTCTCTAAAACTTAGTTGCCAGCCTTTTGTCCACCATTTTTCTCTAACGAGATAAAATAGCAGTGAATATTAGGAGCATTTCAGAACCTGGCTTTCTCAAATTGTTTCTGTTTAACGCTCCAGCTAACACACAAGGTTCATTAGGCTGCAGCATAAAATTCTACAGTCACATCCAAAGACCTGCATCAGAGTTAAGGAGTTAACTGAGCATAATAATAGAAGCTCCCTGACATTTTTTACACTCAGCATTGAATAGCAGGCTCTTTGTTTCAGCGCAAGAAAGTTTCTAAAAGCACAGAGGTCAAAAAAATAAATAAAAAATATAAAGTAATAAATAAAATAAAAATAAGGGGAAAATTAATTATTAAAAAATAATTAAGGGCCCTGTCAGATCTGCAAAATCACCCTGGTCTACTGCACTAAAGTCTTACTGAAGGCGTGGATAAGTGATGCCTCTTAAAAATCAGAGCAAAGCAGAAAAACAAACAAGTATAAGCACACTCAATAAATACTTAAAACCTGCAGAGTGCCCAAGCCCCCTTACATCTGTCAACATGGAAGGTCAATCACAACCATTACCACAACAACAGCGACGAATTGAAGCGCAACAACAACAACTATTCACTAAAGAAGATCTGCAACTCCTGTCCTCAAAGGAAGATATCAAGAACGCAGTTCAAGAAATGCGTGACCTCTTCAATGACCTTAGAAAGGTCATTAGCTCCCTTGACAATAGAGTTTCGCAGGTTGAAACAACACAGACCTCTAACACCTCCTCAATCCAGAAAATGGCTATAGAATTGCAAGATCAGTCAGAAGTCATACAACAACTCTATGATAAGCTGGAAGACCTTGACAACTGGGGCCGTAGGAACAACCTACGTATCAGAGGGGTCTCGGAAACAATCCACCCACCAGCAATTGAGGGTTACCTACAGAGCCTGTTCCGAACTTTGAAAGGCACACCGTCCTCCCCAGACATTGCACTAGAAAGAGCGCGCAGAGCTCTTAGAGCTAGACCTCCTGCAAAGGCTCCCCCCAGAGACATAATCGTGCGCCTCCTTAGCTTTAAGGATGAAGAAGAATTACTCAAATGTGCCCGGACACTACACCCAGTATGGCATGCAGGTGAAGACCTGCAGATCTTCTCCTACCTGTCACCGACCACGCTACAAAAAAGAAGGGATCTAAGTCATATCACAGCAAAACTGAGATTGCACAAGGTTCAATATAGGTGGGGATTCCCAGTGTCACTGATAGCTACCCATCAAAATAAAACCGCCATCTACAAGCCTGGATCAGACACTCAAACTTTCTACTCAAGCCTTTCATTAGAAGATAATCCCACCTCACAGCGACCCCATGCTGACGACCACACAGATTCAGATCACTAAATATGATTGCTTTCGCGCTCAAGAAGAGCCCTCTAAGGAGAGAAGATGAAGATCTATACTCAGGCCTTTAGATGCTTGCTACCCT
This sequence comes from Bombina bombina, assembly GCF_027579735.1. NCBI lineage: Eukaryota > Metazoa > Chordata > Amphibia > Anura > Bombinatoridae > Bombina > Bombina bombina. Next base: position 1,150,772,454 of record NC_069499.1, on the reverse strand, counting down.
ACTAGATGACCCATATGCTGATCTCAATGACAGTCCACTATTATATTACAGTTTAAGAGCCATATCCTTTGGGCAATGTGCTGATGTGTTCCTGAGGAATCTATTTTAACTGGCTCTTGCATAGACCTGAAACTTTGGCTGATTATACATCAGATGTACCCTTGGGTGCCTTGTCTACTCCCTTACGTGGGGATCTCTTTAGGTTTTGTTCATCATTCTTGTTTAAATCCTCACCTGTCAGAGTCTGTACCTTTTAGGAGCCAGCAGCTCTCAACTACCTCAACCTACCTAACTAATAAAACACCTGGCCTCACAGCGCTCGGCGCTTAGTATTTTGTTTGTAGCCTGCAAGCTACTGTTCTCTGAGCCTTACCCTATTTGGATTACAAGGATACGATATCTAAGTCTAATAACAGCTAATATTTAATCTCCTCTTCTTATCTTTAATACCGGACTGCCTAAACACTCATGGGATTGTGTTCTTTTCGGAGGCTGGTTACAACTACCTGATTCCACTTGCCAGCCGCGGTAGTCTCTTGTCTCTCCTCTCCGCAATTCCTCCGCTCTGCAGAGCTAAGCAAAACAAGCTCCGTTCCTCCACGCTGCGCAGCGCAACACCGAAAACATCTTGCCATCAGTCAAACACCGGAACATCCTGAGCATCAGCGTGATACATCTGAGTCCCTTCCAAACTACAGCTTGTGCGATCCTGCAGCTCTGAGGCTGCAGCATAAGCCACTCTGCATCGACTGCTGAAGGAGAGACTTCTGCTTACCTGTTGCCTAGGATCTGAGTCTACTTAGGTGAATCCGGATACCAAGTAAGACTGTACAATTTATTTGAACTCCTTTACTTGGAAATTCCTGTTATAATTTGAATATACCATTAGTAATTGTTTGAAACATCTACTGATCATTCTACAACGATCTTATTGTTGACACAGTGTTTATTTCAAGGATACAAATAACCTAGACACTTTTTCCTGCTGGAATTGCTATTACTTTGTCTGTGAACTTATTTACTTGAGTCCAGTTCCTGCACCTCTAATTTTCTTGAGGTTTACTACAAGACTAAAATTCACTTCCTTGCTGATTATTGCACGTGCTCAGTAGTGCTTATATGCAAGGAGCTGATACATACTACTCTTTAATATATACTCATCTACTTCCTTCTGGCATCCTGAAGTTGAGCTCCAAAACCATTTCCCTATATTCTCACACCTTGTGAATATCAGTGAAAGATATTACATCACCATTGGACGTCAGCATCTGATGAACACTTTGTTCCCAAACGATGTTTACTCTGGGACAGTATCCTTTCCAGTATTACTTTAATCTACTGATGTTTGCTTTACAGGTTCTCGAAACATTGTTGTGTTTTACATTTTATTGTGTTAGTTGTGTTAAGACAGGGTTGATAACTGTTAGAATCTGAAATGTAAGGTTTTTGCATTATTATGCTCTCCATATGTACCCCCTCTCTCCTCCCTCCGCATACACTTGGTTCCTGTCCTAGCTCTCCCTTTCTCCTCCTGTTCTCAACATATTGCCCTCAGACCTTTCCCTTTCAATACATAATCTACACCATATGTACCCCATTTCCCCTCCCACCCTCCATAGTCTCACCCTCCAAATAATGCCATAGAGAAGATAACCTCTTGGAAGGGACTATTGAGTCGCCAAGAGTATATCACCATTTTACATTGTTTTAGTCTAGGGGTTGCTACCCCTGCTCAAATTGTTTGTTATTACACTATATTTTCCTATTGACAGATTGTATTGAACATTATCTTAATTGTAGTGTACTTTCTGGTTCCTATTGTGTACCGGACACTCTCCCTTTCTTTCTTTCTGATCTAACCTCTCTCTTTCCTTGAATTCCCTACACCCCCTTTTTTTTTTTTCTCAGCATGACTGAGCGCAGAGGTAGGTTTGGTTCTCATGGACTCACTTTCACCACTATAAATGCTAAAGGATTGAACAGTCCAGGTAAGAGATCAATTGCCTTCAGAGCCTTAAAAAACTTGCATAGTCTTGTACTTTTTTTTCAGGAAACGCATTTGCGCAAAGGTAGGGAGCCCAAATGGTTTAGCGTAGAATACCCAACGGCCCTTTTTGCATCGAGCACAGCAAAAAGATGTGGAGTTGGAATTTTAATTCATCGCTCCATCCCATTAAAGGTTACACAAGTAGTAAGGGACCCATAGGGCAGATATTTAATACTGGTAGGCACCCTTTACGATCACCAAATAACTCTGGCTACAATATACAGTCCAAATGCAGACCAACACCTCTTCATGGCCAAAATCTCAAAACTCCTCCTAGATGTGGCAAAAGGCTCTATATTTCTCTCTGGAGATTTCCATCTGTCAATGGATGCACAGCTTGATACCTCTAATGGAACTACTAGCACTTCTCCAAAGATAATAAAATCTGTGAAGGGTGCTCTCTCAAACTTAATGCTCCATGATTTGTGGAGGTCATTACACCCCTCGAGTAAAGATTATACATACTATTCACCTCCACACAATAAATATTCTTGCATCGACTACTTTTTTACCGACACAAATGGCCTTGACATGATCACATCTTGTTCCATAGGTTCTATAACATGGTCTGACCACGCCCCAGTCACCTGCACTATCCAATGGCCTGATCTACCTCCAACGGTATATATTTGGAGGCTAGATGACTTTTTACTAGACTATCCCCTGATAAAAATAGAAATACAGAAATCACTATCAGAATATTTACTGCATAATGAGCCCGCCCATACCTCCCCTACAACCCATTGGGAAGCGCACAAATGTGTGATGCGCGGCAAATTCCTTTAACACAAAGCATGCCTTAATAAACAACACAGAATTCAACACACCCAATTATCCGACATAATAACTCAGTTAGAGGGCCAACATAAGAATAACCCATCAGACATGGAAACTAAAGGAAAATTGGAGAACACTAAGAAAGAACTAAATGATCTAATGAGAAAAGCGTTCCAGCGCAGGCAACTAAACACAAAACAACAATATTATGAGGGAGGCAATAAGCCAGGGAAACTGTTAGCTAGAGCAATTCGCAGGAAACAATTAAAAACGTATATATACTACATTCAAGGACCTGAAAGATCTACTTTAAAAAGTAGTAAGCAAATCGCAAACTCTTTTCACTCTTACTATAAAGCGCTGTATAATATATCAGATAAGTCACATTCTATGGACAATTCTTTAGACACTTCACGCAGACAACAAAAAATAGACCAATACTTGACTGAACTAGGATTACCACAATTAGAATCTGACCACAAAGACAATCTAGATGCACCCATTTCAGAAGAAGAACTCACTCAGGCTATAAAAGATTTCCCTAATGGTAAAAGCCCAGGCCCAGACGGGTTTTCCCCCAAAATACTACAAGCTTTTTTCCAAGTCCTTAAGCCCTATGTTACTCTTGCTCTTCAACAGCCTAATTACCAATCCCACTCTAGCAAGTTCAATGCTAGAAGCTCATATAGCGGTCATCCCTAAATCGGGAAAACCCCCTACGTCCCCAGCAAACTTTAGGCCCATTTCCTTACTTAATATGGACATTAAAATCCTAGCCAAAATCTTAGCAAATTGCCTAAATAAGTACCTCCCGAATTTGATTTCTACTGACCAAGTTGGGTTTGTCCTGGGCCGAGAGGCGTGTGACAACACCAACAAAATAATACAACTAATAAACCATGCACAAGTTAAAGGCATCCCCATGGCACTCTTCGCGACAGACGCGGAAAAGGCCTTTGATCGCATAGATTGGCTTTTCCTACGGCAGACTATGAAAGCTATGAACTTTGGCGAATCCTTTATCAACATGACCTTCGCGTTGTATTCGTCCCCAAATGCTCGCGTTAGAGTCAATGGCACCTTATCAGAAACCTTTTCCATCTCAAACAGGACAAGGCAGGGTTGCCCTCTCTCCCCGCTGCTTTTCGCCCTGTCAATTGAAGCACTGGCACAAAAAGTTAGGAATAACCCAAATATCACAGGCATACAGATTGGCGATTCGGAATACAAGCAGGCACTTTATGCCGACGATGTCCTTTACGCACTTAGGAATATTGACACCTCGATCCCTGAACTTTTGAGAGAGATTGAGGAATATGGCTCGCTCTCTAACTTCCTTTTAAATATCACAACATCAGAACTTCTTAATATAAATGCACCTCAAGAACACACTCAACTCCTAGCGACAAGCTTTAAAATTCCAATAGCAGCTATTAAGCTTAAATACCTTGGCAAATACCTTTCAGCGAACCCACAAAACCTCTTTACATACAATTATCTATCTTTGAAAAGAGACATAACTAATGATTTGTCTTACTGGAAGAATAAATCATTGTCCTGGTTGGGGAAAATAGGAATAATCAAAATGAATATACTGCCCCGCCTTTTATATGTCCTACAGACTGTTCCAATTTCCTTACCTAAATAATACTTGCCTCAATTACAAAGGACTATGGAGAGGTTTATATGGTCTGGGATAAAACCTAGAATTCTGAGAAAGACATTATACCTCCCCCGTGACAGAGGTGGGCTGGGATTCACTGACTTGACATTATACAGAGAGGCTATACAACTACAGAGACTGACCGAGTGGTCACATAATACTACACAGAAGCAATGTGTCAGATTAGATGGACAGACCTTGCAACTTCACAATGTTGGTACCCTGGCCTGGATACCTGTACTAAAGTGCCCAGAATTGCTACACAAATATCATTTAGCATCAGAAACACTACATGAATGGGATAGTCTCATGGCTGCTAGAACACATATATCATCACTTGCCTCTCCAATGCTACCAATCATTGAGAACCCTGAACTGCCTTATTATGCACTAAGTAAGCGCGTTTGCGCTCCATACAGCCTAAGAACAGGCATACTACATACGGCCCTAGAGAGTGGCAGACTATGCACACAACAAAATATGATGGAACGGCATAGGGCACTTTTCTCGTCCTGGCTACGATTCCATCAGTTGGCACACTTTCTGTCACATCATGGTCACAGAAACAATTTCATTAGGGATCTTACACCATTTGTATTATTGTGTACAAGCACTCAGCCTCCAAAAAAAACTAATATCTAAATTATATAAATTACTTCTACTCCCCCCTGATGTGCCATTACCCTCTTACACTAGGGCCTGGAACAAAGACCTTAACCAGATGATAGCTGAGGAAATCTGGCTCAAGTCTTTCAGACTAATTAGACACTCTTCTGTTTCTGCTAGAGTTCAGGAGATCCAGCTTAAACTACAAACTAGGTGGTATTATACTCCAGCAAGACTACATCTCTTTTTTAATTCAGCAAACACTAAGTGTTGGAGAGGCTGTGGCGAGACAGGTACACTTTTGCATATATGGTTGACATGCCCAAAACTGACTAATTACTGGGCGGCAGTAAATAGCAGAAATATTGAATAGACTGAATCTCCATATTCCAAACACACCTGAAACAATTTTATTTGTACGCCTTCCTAACACTAAATCAGACCACACACGAGCCCTTCTCCTGATTATGCTCACAGGAGCTAAAATGCTTATTCCTAAAAGATGGAAATCTAAAGATCCCCCGACATTTGATGAATGGCATTCCTCTGTTGAGGAACTATTAGTATTAGAAAGACTGCACTACCTTAAAAGTAATAAATTAACTCTGTATGAGATGATGAAGGCTACCTGGGACGCTGACACTGTTCACTCCTCTGCTGCTTAGGACATCCCCTCTTGATCCTTGCCTGCACTTTGCGCGTTGAGATTAACTGTGAATTTTTTTTTATTTATTTATTTATTTTTTCTCCCAACCTTACTTTTTCTTCTTTCCTCTCACTGCTCACTCATATTACTTCTCTATCCTACCCCTTCCTTGCAATAATTTCTTCCTCCGGTACACACAGGCTCCAAAAATTTAATTGTTATGTTGTTACATTACGTAACAATGAAAAAATTTTAAAATCACAAGCTTATTATTTCTAATTACTTATTGGTAGCTGCAGGAATTCACTTTCAAATATATGGACAATCATTGGACTTCGTTCTCCTTATGACGTCTCGTTCGAGACAAGATGTTTTTTACTTTATATGTTTTTTTCTTAGTATCCAATTGATTGCATAACCTCATGTAACCTGTGAAAATTTGTTTAATAAAGCTTGTTTTAAAAATAAAAAAAATAAAAATAAAAATAAAAAAACTTTTCTTCCTTGGTCAAACCTATCACTGACATGACCCGTAAAGAGAATGATCCACTCCATTGGTCACCTACTGCCATTAAAGCTTTTGATAGTCTTAAGACTGCCTTTGCTGCCACTCCAGTTCTGGCTCATCCTAACCCTGTCCTGCCTTTCATTCTTGAGGTCGATGCGTCTGAGACTGGAGTAGGTGCCCTCTTGTCTCAACGTCCTACACCTGATGGTTCCTTGCATCCGTGGGGTTTCTTCTCTAAGAAATTGTCTCCAGCGGAGTACAATTATGAAATTGGCAACAGGGAATTACTGGCCATAATTTTGGCACTCAAGGAATGGAGGCATCTTCTCGAGGGTACTTGCGTGCCAGTGCTAATTGTTACTGACCACAAGAATTTAACTTATCTATCTGAAGCAAAACGTTTGTCACCCCGACAGGCCAGATGGGCGCTATTTTTGTCTCGTTTTAATTATGTGGTCTCCTACCTGCCTGGTAGTAAGAATGTTAGGGCTGATGTCCTCTCTCGACAATTTTCACCTCTGTCCAAGGAGTAGTCTGTACCTACTCCAGTTATACCTCCTGACCATATTTTGGCTACCATATGTACTAATTTGACTTCTCCCTTGGGGAAGGAGATCCTGGCTGCACAAACCAATGCACCTCCTGAGAAACCTAGTGGTAAGTGTTTTGTTCCTGAGAATCTTCAACTAAACTTTTGCACACTTACCACTATCCTAAAGCCGCAGGTCACCCAGGCAAGAACCAAATGATTTGGTCTGTCACTCGACAATTCTGGTGGCCAGGTCTTCGTTCTGATGTTGCTGCGTATGTTGTCTCCTGCTCAGTTTGTGCACAGAATAAGACTCCTCGACGTCTTCCTGTGGGTCTTCTTCAACCTATTGCTAATGGTGAGCATCCTTGGACACATCTTTCCATGGACTTCATTGTCGAGCTCCCTGTTTCCAATGGCAATACTGATATCCTTATGGTGGTTGACTATTTTTCTAAAATGTCACATTGCATTCCCTTGAAGAACTTGCCTACCGCTCAGGAGCTTGCTTCAATTTTTGCCCGGGAGGTCTTCCGTTTACATGGGTTACCCAAGGAGATAGTGTCGAACCGGGGTAGCCAGTTTGTCTCCAGATTTTGGCATTCCTTTTATGCTCAAATGGGGATACAGCTTCCAATGGGGCTGCGGAATGGTCTAATCAAGCTCTGGAACAGTTCCTCCGTTGCTATGTCTCAGATCACCACAATAATTGATCTGAACTGTTTGCTTGTAATAGTGCTATTAATGCTTCCTCCAACTTATCCCTGTTCATGGCGAATTATTGGTTTCAACCATCCTTGTTGCCCGATTCATTCATGTCCCAGGGTATTCCGGCTTTGGAGGAGCATCTCCGGCAACTCTGTTCCACGTGGGTGCAGATTCAGGATTGCCTTCATCGTTCTATGCAGCGCCAAAAGTTCCAGGCTGATCGTAGACGTCTGCCCGCTCCTTCCTACCAGGTTGGTGAGAGAGTTTGGCTGTCCTCCCGCAACTTGAACCTTTGTGTGCCTTCCAATAAACTGGCTCCCCATTATATTGGTCCTTTTGAATACTCCGACGGGTCAATCCTGTGGCCTACGCTCTTGACCTTCCTCCTGCAATGCGCATCTCCAATGTTTTTTTTGTTTTTTTCAGTAATTTTTATTGAGGTTAAAAAAAGAAAAACAAAGAATATCAAGCGTGATGAATTACAACAATCATATACATATGCAAAGAAAACCTAGCAAACAAGTTGCTACAAAATAGCAAATCTGTTACATCACAAATATGCAAAAAATACAATAAATAAACCTCACATTTTCTGTTTTAGTTACATAAAGAGGAAAATTTTGAACCTTACATTTTCAAAAATAGAATTAAGAGATAATCATTACGCAAAAATACAGTAGCCTTAAAAAAAAAACCAAAAAACACACAAATTATTACAGAGATATGCTTATTACTAAAGGCTCTTAGATTACGTGAGATCCTACTCTCACTTGACCTTCCTTCTCACCTGTATAATAACGTAACAAGGATCAAATAACAAGATAACAATGTTTTTCATGTCTCCCTCTTGAAACCATTGGTTTGTAATCGGTTTACCGCTGTGTTGCCTCGTCCCCGTCCTATCTTTGTTGACAACCATGAGGAGTATGAGGTCAGCAGCATTATTGACTCTCATATGTCCAGGGGCCGTGTTCAGTATTTGGTTCACTGGAGGGGCTACAGTCCGGAGGAGCGTTCATGTTTCCTGCCCTCCTCTGTGCCTTCCATGCTCGTTTCCCCAATAAGCCTTTTGTCCTCCCACGGGGGAGTGGTCGTCGAGGGGAGGGTACTGTCAGGGTTTTCTCCCTGCTCTGTTTGCCATGTGCTGCTGGCAGCCATTTTACTCACCTCTCTTGCTGACTCTGGTGCATACTGTGTGATGCTGTTCATTTCCTGCACTTCCTTTTATGGCCAGACTGGTGTACATCATCAGTGTGAGACAGGATGCAGTCTCAGAATTGTGATGTCATCACTTATTATTTAAAGGGCCTCTGTTCAGTATGCTTTGCCCTTCCTGGTTCCTGATCCCTGGCTTGTTCCTGACTCTGCTGTTCTCCTTGTTCCTGATTCTGGCTCGTCTGACTTCTCGCTTTGGCTCCTGAGTCGGCTCGTCTGACTATTCGCTTTGGCTCCTGACTCGGCTCGTCTGACTACCAGCTCTGGTTTTGATTCCTGGCTTGTTATTTGTCTTGTGGACTTTTTATTATTTTTTGCTATGAATAAAGGTGTGATTATTTTTGCACTTCTCGTCTCAGTCTGATTCCTGGCACCCTGACAATGTGTACCCAGTACAGTCTGAAAGTGCAGTCCCCTTCCATGTTTTGTATATGACTAGGGTGATTACATAAGCCTGTGCACCCTTCACTTGTTCCCAGGCACAGTCATGTTATTTTACTTCAGTTTATGGAAGTTTACTATGAAATCTCACAAGATTTCAGTGAAATCTCATGAAATCACAGCAAAGCAAAGCAAAGCATGATCTCAGCACTGCTTTTTGTTTTCATATTGCAGCTGCACAGCAACTGAAGTATAACTGTTCACAGAGCACTTACTCTGGTGAGCTGAAGAAATGTTGAGGTAAAATATCTTCCCTTTTTACATAGAGATGTTCAGGTGAGATTTTCATGTCTGATTTTTTACTTATGCTGCATCACTTTTAAGTGATTTAGCATATTAGCATTATGTCCCTTTAAAGGGACATGGAAACCAAACTTTTTCTTTTGTGATTCAGACAGAGCATACAATTTAAAAAAGTTTCCAATTTAATCCTATTATCAAATATGCTTTGAACTCTTGTTATTCTTTATTGCAGAGACATCTAGATAGGTAGCCAGCACAGGTCTGGAGCACTACATCATAGGAAATAGTGCTGCCATCTAGTGCTCTTGCTAATGTATAACATTGGTTCAAAACTGCTACCATATAATACGGCAGACACGTGCACACTCCTGAACTTACATCCCTGCTTTTCAACAAGGGATAACAAGAAAATGAAGACAATTTGATAATAAAAGTAAATTGGAAAGCTGTTTAAAAGGCCGGATTTTCAGGATTATCTTTGGTGAGGTCGGACTAATAACCATGTTTACTAATCAGCTGATTTCACCTGTTGTAAGAATATATATATATGTATATGTATATATATATATATATATATATATATATATATATATATATATATATATATATATATACAGGGAGTGCAGAATTATTAGGCAAAATAGTATTTTGACCACATCATCCTCTTTATGCATGTTGTCTTACTCCAAGCTGTATAGGCTCGAAAGCCTACTACCAATTAAGCATATTAGGTGATGTGCATCTCTGTAATGAGAAGGGGTGTGGTCTAATGACATCAACACCCTATATCAGGTGTGCATAATTATTAGGCAACTTCCTTTCCTTTGGCAAAATGGGTCAAAAGAAGGACTTGACAGGCTCAGAAAAGTAAAAAATAGTGAGATATCTTGCAGAGGGATGCAGCACTCTTAAAATTGCAAAGCTTCTGAAGCGTGATCATCGAACAATCAAGAGTTTCATTCAAAATAGTCAACAGGGTCGCAAGAAGCGTGTGGAAAAACCAAGGCGCAAAATAACTGCCCATGAACTAAGAAAAGTCAAGCGTGCAGCTGCCAAGATGCCACTTGCCACCAGTTTGACCATATTTCAGAGCTGCAACATCACTGGAGTGCCCAAAAGCACAAGGTGTGCAATACTCAGAGACATGGCCAAGGTAAGAAAGGCTGAAAGGCGACCACCACTGAACAAGACACACAAGCTGAAACGTCAAGACTGGGCCAAGAAATATCTCAAGACTGATTTTTCTAAGGTTTTATGGACTGATGAAATGAGAGTGAGTCTTGATGGGCCAGATGGATGGGCCTGTGGCTGGATTGGTAAAGGGTAGAGAGCTCCAGTCCGACTCAGACGCCAGCAAGGTGGAGGTGGAGTACTGCTTTGGGCTGGTATCATCAAAGATGAGCTTGTGGGGCCTTTTCGGGTTGAGGATGGAGTCAAGCTCAACTCCCAGTCCTACTGCCAGTTTCTGGAAGACACCTTCTTCAAGCAGTGGTACAGGAAGAAGTCTGCATCCTTCAAGAAAAACATGATTTTCATGCAGGACAATGCTCCATCACACGCGTCCAAGTACTCCACAGCGTGGCTGGCAAGAAAGGGTATAAAAGAAGAAAATCTAATGACATGGCCTTGTTCACCTGATCTGAACCCCATTGAGAACCTGTGGTCCATCATCAAATGTGAGATTTACAAGGAGGGAAAACAGTACACCTCTCTGAACAGTGTCTGGGAGGCTGTGGTTGCTGCTGCACGCAATGTTGATGGTGAACAGATCAAAACACTGACAGAATCCATGGATGGCAGGCTTTTGAGTGTCCTTGCAAAGAAAGGTGGCTATATTGGTCACTGATTTGTTTTTGTTTTGTTTTTGAATGTCAGAAATGTATATTTGTGAATGTTGAGATGTTATATTGGTTTCACTGGTAAAAATAAATAATTGAAATGGGTATATATTTGGTTTTTGTTAAGTTGCCTAATAATTATGCACAGTAATAGTCACCTGCACACATATATCCCCCTAAAATAGCTATAACTAAAAACAAACTAAAAACTACTTCCAAAACTATTCAGCTTTGATATTAATTAGTTTTTTGGGTTCATTGAGAACATGGTTGTTGTTCAATAATAAAATTAATCCTCAAAAATACAACTTGCCTAATAATTCTGCACTCCCTGTATATATATATATACTGACTCCATTTTGTATCACCTGTGCTCCAGCTCAGGTATTCTGAAAATCTGGCCTGTTATGGAGGCCTAAGGACAGGTTTGAAAACCCCTGTTCTATGTGAATGAGGTGTATCTAAGACTGGCATTGGTTTGAGTAGCTTTAGTTTTATTGTTGCAATGCACTAAAATATATGGGATTAAATATCAGATATTTTATTTAAAAAATGGTAATCATGTCTCTTTTTGCGGACAATATATTATTCTCACTGTCCAACCCGGAAGTATCTATTCCACCTTTATTACAAGAATTTGAACTATTTTGCTCGCTCTCTAATTTTAAGATAAACTCTGCAAAGTCTGAAGTGTTGAATATTAATTTAGATGAAACTACTTTACATAAAGTAAAAATGATGACCCCCTTCACCAGGTGCCAACATACACTACACTATTTAGGTATTGATTTGGCAAAAACAATGGAAGTAACCTTTACGAAAAACTATGAACAGATAAAAAAAAACATCATTAGAGACCTCTCGTCATGGCTATCTAAAAAACTATCATGGACAGGCAGAATAAATGTCCTCAAAATGAACATTTTTCCCAAACTGCTATACTTCCTTCAATCACTACCAATCCCTTTGCCCAGAAACTATATCCCAAGTATACAAAAAGCATTTAGCGATTTTGTCTGGCATAAAAAAACGCCCAGAATTGACTCTAAAATAATGCAATCTCCCAAACTTCAAGGCGGATTAGTTATTCCTAACATCTCTTTCTATAGACAAGCCATCTTTTTGCAGAGAATAGTAGACACATACACCTACAACACAAGTGATTGGTACAGTTGGAACACTTAATCTCTGATTCCCCACATTTGGGGAGAATATGTTGGAGTATGGAGAAACAAAAAAACTAAATGGCAAACAACTCTCCATTGATAGCAGAAACCTATGCTGTATGGGAACACATCTTGTCCCACAATACCTATACATCATCCAAACCATCCCCTCTAACTTCCCTTATAGAAAATGGTCAATTCTCAATAGGACACAAAGCCATTGGTGACATGCCGGATAGTAATATCTGCGATATTAACATACACATGATAACATCTGGAGAGAAAGGTCTTCCCCAATGAGACTTAGTAGATAAGGGTTATACCTAGTTTCATAACTGGTATAATTATCACTGAGTACACAACTATGTTTCCCGACACGGACAAAATAGAAATATGGTTAGGCCGTTAACAAATTTTGAGGCTCTGTGCACTCGAACACCCCCAATCACACATACTCTCTCAAAAATCTATAAAATATTAACCATCAGCCCCCCTGGCCACATCCCACTATATCTGGAGAAATGGGAAGATGACCTAGGTATAATTATTCTTCCACAAACAAGTATTTCCATTTTTCAGAATATAATAAAATCGTCCATCTCACTTTCATTAGTGGAAATCAACTTAAAAATATTACACAGATGGTATTTTACTCCCCGGAAACTCCACCGTTTATTCCACCACAGGCCAGGACATTGTTGGCGATGTGGACATAGAGGTAGTGATATGGCACATATGTGGTGGTGGTGCAACACAATACAGAATTTCTGGAGAACCATAATAGCAGAGATAGAATTAATATTAGAGACTACGTTCCCCCTAGATCCGCTAGTGTGGTTGCTATACAACCCTCCTAAAATTAAATACAAGCCTTATATTAAGTTATTTTGTATTATGACAAATAGCGTGAAATATTTAATAGCCAAAAATTGGAAAAGTAGGATCACTCCGACTTTGGAGATGTCGTCGTATCAGGTATCAGAATTTCTAGAACTAGAAGAGTACTATTACATGATAAATTATAAAATGGACACTTATGCAGAAATCCTAGCCACTTGGGAGCATTACCTTAAACACAAAACCCATTAATTAGGTATATTTTTACGCTGACCACAAATGTAACAAGTGAGCTCATTATGAAACATTTACCTTCAAGATGATTATATGTCCCGATATTAATCTCTAAATTCGTATAAGTAGTACACTTAGCTTTAACTTCAAGTAGTGATATAACTCTACCATTATACCTACATCAATTACCGGTGAGCAATGGTAAAGCAGCATCTTTTTCTTGTCGCTCGTCCCCTTTGCGGGTTCGGGTATCTTCTCTCTTTCTTCTCCTTTCCCTCCGTATCTCAACAATGTTTTTGCACAAATCAGAAGTATTTGGAGGTTTCTTTTTCTCCTATTGTTATTGTTGTTTATTTTGTAAAAATCAACTGACAATGTTGATGCCATATTGTATTAAATACGTTTCTTCAATAAAGTGAGTTTAAAAAAAAGTTTAAAAAAAATGGTAAAAACACCCATTCATGTTATTTCTTAATTAAAATTGAATTGCAAATTTTAAAGGTCCATAATAAAAATAAATAATAATTAAATATAATGTTTGTATAATCAAAATATTTTTTTTTAATCTTTAAAACAATTATTTGTAATTTATAAATTCTTATAATCTTATACTCTATAATTTATATATGTTCCAATGTTATACTCTAAATGTCAATAGACGAACATTCTCTGTAAGATTTCTTATAACATCAATAAAAATATTTAAAATAAAAATGAAAAATGTTATTGTTTTAGTTAAATACAATTATTTAAATTGTTATAATAAGGGTAATCAATATTTTTCTCCTTTAAATGAAGTACAGCTGAAAAGTTGATCAAATATGAATGATTAACCTATTAAAGTGGAGATTTTCATTTTAATAATCTATCTATGCATAACTAATGATATATAACCAAAAGAGAAATGGTCTGATATAACTGGAAAATAAACTGAAATGTTATTTATTCTAAAAATCAAAACCATGATTTAAATAGATTAAATAGTGTTCTCCCAGAGTTCAGCATGTTCTAGATGAAGAAGCACCAAGTCCACCCTGCACATTATTCTTTCTACTAAAACCTTTCTTCTACTGATGAGTGCTTATGAACACGAAACAGCTGTCCAGCAGTGGTTTTATTTCTGCTGCACTTACCCCAAAAGGTGATTGTTGTGTTCCCCTTGCAAATAAAGAACACATTTTTAAATTCTGGCTTTATACATACAACTCTATTACACTGTCGTGAGTACACCTGAGCTTGGGTGGGGTGCTTTAACCAATGGAAAATGGTCAGTCTCCCTTTGATTTTAAATAAAAATAAAAAGTTTGGTTTAGCACACCTTACAAAACGTTTATTTACATCTTTGGGACTGCTGCCAATGAGATCAAATAGTTACACAAAACAGGGGGTATTGGTGCACATCCTCTTGCAAATAAACAACACATTTTTAAATGCATAAAAAAGTATTTAAAAAATAAAAGGGAGACTGACTAGATTATCTTCCATTAGTTAAAGCACCCCACCCAAACTCAGGTGTACTCATGACAGTGTAATGTAATTGTGCCTTGAATTCAGAATGTGACCATATACTGTATCTCATCAGAGGAGTTAACCACTCTGTATAATCTTGACAGTGTTATAAGATCTCATGAATTACCTCTAATCGACTGTCAAGGAACCACAAAAAGCTGGATAATATACATTTGCAAATACTGAATACAATACTATACAGCCCAAAGATGCTTAGAGCAATAAGAACATTATCCCAATTACCCATCCTGTGTATCACATACTGTGATACAACAGAAAGCCTCCTTGTTATTATAGTAGTAAATGTAATATCTGTGGCTAAGTGCCCAGAAATAAGGTGTAACAAATGTGGAAAGCTGTCTGGTATTTTAGGCAGCCAATTTTGTAGCAATAAATTCATTCTATTTTTACAGTATACATACATCCAACAGCTGCCTAAATAATCAATTGGATCTGTGTTATATATGTCATTTGTGACCGAGTTTGTTAGGTAGCAGCTGCATTATAGATTTAAATGCTACAGTCGCATGCATAAATTAATACATATGTATAAATACTTTGGAGCCCTTTCCATGGTGTTGCGTGTTCACACTGGCGGGGGGGGGGGGCACACGGGGGGATAAGCTATTAACTAGGGGGGGCAAATGCCCCCCTTACCCCAAGTAGTGACAGCACTGGACGTGTATAAACCAGCCAAAGCACGAAAGTAAATATAATAAAACTAAAGTAATGTGCGCTAACCTGACAAGCATTATCCCAATGTGTGCAACCCTGATGTGTGTAAACCCAAAGGCTGATGCACACAATACAAACTAAGTGCAACAAAAAAGCCAAAAAAACAGCAAGGGGAATAATGTAAAGGATTCTGTTCAAGGTCAAAATATATTAGCAAATATATATATAAACTTAAAAGTGCCCATAATAAAAGTGTCTAAATGTTAATAAATTATACATGCCAAAAGACAGTTGTCCACTAGCATGCAAGCAGCAGACAGCCAAGCCAGTACTGAAACATATCAACAGAGGTTATGGAGGTTAAGGAGGTTAAGGAAGGTTTTTGAAACATTTCCCATGAGGTAAAAAATTAATCACAAACCATACCCCATATGCATCCCTCTGACAAGCACTGTACTCTGAGGGGAAACCGGCCCTCAATAAAACCCCTTGTCTCTGAAGAATCAATTGCACATCTTAATTTTCCAACCACCTCCAACAGAGGCAAAGACTGATGTATGTGTGAGGTGGGAAGCGTTTTATAGGGCTCTTGGGGTTTGTGAATCTTTGCCTCTTCTTAGTGGTATAGAAGAGTAATTCCCAGGAGTAATGGATCGGGGACTCTCAACACCTGTATGAAATAAAATTTGTGAGTCCCCTTTCCGAGACACACTGTTCTCAAGGTACAAAACTTCCTTTATAAAAACAGGGTAGGGGCTTCATAGTACTGGATACATTTCTTACAGAATCTCACAAGTCAAGAGAGCTTTGTTGAATCGTGCCCATAGTCTGGTAGTCTACTACATATGGTTACAAATGGATATTTATTATGACAGATATATCTGGAGAAAATACACAACCAAAGTGATAGAAACGCAAATTCTAAATAACAGTATAAAACCACAGGATTATATAGTCTACATAAAATGGTTCTGTCATGAAGACCTCATGATTTTTGGATGCCAGGGTTTATTTTTTCTTTCTTTTCTTTTCCTTCTCTGCTATTTAGAACTCTGTACCAGAACTATCTAAAAAGTCTAATTTTTACTACCTGCATCTGGTTCAACAATATACAGGGGAGGGAAATTCAGTCTTCTCACTACAGTGTCAACCCAGTGTGACAGAAAACAGAATCCCTACCAGGACACTAACCTGAGGTCAATCAGAGGTGACACTTTAGGATATCTTAAGACATGCTTTAATTACTTTATGTTACTGGATGACGAAATATGACAGACATGTCATACTTGGTATCAAAATAATCCTCATGATGTCACAATGGGATTGCTGTGTACTGTATGTACATAACTGTGTACTGCATTTACACAACTAAAATAATAAATGATGCTATAACTTCAGCCTGGGCTTGCAATGCGGTTTTGTGGTGTGTCTCATAAAAGGGATGGATTGCCCAGTCTGAAGGGGCCTAATCAAAAACCTGACCTCAGGAAAAATTGTCATTTTACATGGGATACTGCGTGCAGCAGAGTGTGTTTGGCAATATTTTTACCATCTCCCTGGAACAGAGGCTATTCTAGTAAAGTTATAGGTCCTGTTATATTTCTCCTTTTTTGTATTTATTATAAACTGTTTTGCTTTAAAGAAATTGAGTTTAACTCTTTTTTTATATATCAGTTGCCCCATTAAACTGTTTGGGCATTTTGAGAAAAGTATACTACTGTTGTTAAACTCTAAACCCTAACATGTACATGAGACAAGAAAAAGACTTTACAACAGAATTTAAAAAAACAGCGACATTTTTTAATACAAATACAATACAAAGGATAATATAAGATTTCAGGTACATAAAGAAAATGTAGCTAAATATTTTATATAAACCCAGAACATTAAATCACATTCTGAAAAGTAGCACTGATTTACTGAGCTGCACTCGAGAAAGTTTCACCCTAAGACACACTTCCTTTAATACAAATATAACAGTGCTTCCCATTTCCTATTCACACAACCATATCTTAATCTATGTGCACTCTGTTATTTGACTCTGAAAATCTCATTGATAAGTGTAAATTCCCTTATTATAATATCCTACCACGTACTCACATTTGGCTATTTCACCACCAACACAACTGCCTGATAATTATTTTGATTCACAGGTATTATTATCGGTTATTTGTAGAGCGTCAACAGATTATGCAGCGCTATAAACATAGGCGGAATACAAGGAAACATTTATAGGGATCAGACGGGTAGAGGGCCCTACCAAGAGTCGCACTGTTGTAGTCAGCTCTAAAGAAGGTGATCTACAAACAGCATGGCTCTTAGGCTTACATGCTAAAGGGGTTCATGGGGATAGCAATGGAGGAGAGGAAGTGGTATAAAGAAAGGTTAGTGTAGGGTGTATGCATCCCTGAACAGTAGAGTCTTTAGGGAGCGCTTGAAGTTTTCAAAACTAGGGGAGAGTCTTGCGGAGCGAGGAAGAGAGTTACACAAGATGCGAGTCAGTCTGGAGAAGTCCTGTAAGCGGGAGTGTGAAAGGTTAACAAGAGAGGAGGAGAGTAGAAGGTCCCATGAGCAGAGCGAAGGGGATGGGAGGGAGAGTATCTGGAGACAAGTTCTGAGAATTAGGGGGAAGCAGTGCAGTTGAGGGCTTTGTATGTCAGAGTGAGAATTTTATGTTTAATCCTGGAGGCAAGAGGAAGCCAGTGAAGGGATTGACAGAGAGGTGCAGCAGATAAAGAGCGTCAGGTAAGAAAGATGAGACAGGCAGAGGCATTCATTATGGATTGTAAAGGAGCTAGGTGGCAGCTGGGGAGACCAGAGAGGACAGAGTTGCAGTAATCGAGGCGGGAAAGGATGAGAGAGTAGATTAAAATCTTAGTTGTGTCTTGTGTAAGGAAATATCTAATTTTAGAGATTTTTTAAGGTGGAAGCGGCAGGATTTAGCTAAGGACTGAATATGAGGTGTGAAAGAAAGATCTGAGTCAAGTGTGACCCCAAGACATTGGGATGCGGGGTAGGCAGGCCTGGACTGGCCATAGGGCAAATGCCTGGTGGGCTGCTGGGTCCCTTAGCCCCGTCCCCTGATGGGATCATTTAGCTCTGCCCCCCCATACCAGATCCCTTAGCCCCGCCCCCTGGTTAGATACATTAGCCCCGTCCTCTTGCTGGATCCCTTAGCCACACCCACCATCTGGTCTCTTACTCCCACCCAGGACTCATATGCACACAGCAGCATAGAGCCCTGTAAAACTCTCTACCCACCAGCCAATAAGGAGGGATGTTGAATGCATTACTCCTTGCATCTACCACACGAGGATCTGAAGCTGAAGGTGGAGTTCACCTTCGGAAGGATCATGGATGGTAATGGTAAGTAAAAGTTTTTTTTTGTTTCTGAAAGCTTTATATATAATCACTGGACTTCACTGGGGGCTGGGGGGCATCATTTTATTGCAGGGGGCATCATTGTATTGAAGGGGGGCTGGACCCTGGGGCATAATTTTATTGCAGAGGGGATGGAGGCATCATTTTATTGCAGAGGGGCTGGAGGCATCATTTTATTTCTGGGAGCATCATTTTATTGCAGGGGGACTGGGGGTATTATTTTATTGCAGGGGGGCTGGGGGTATCATTTTATTGCAGGGGACATTATTTAATTGCAGGGGTCATCATTTTTTTGTTGGGGGCTGGGGGCATCATTTTAGTGCTGGGGGCATAATTTTATTGCAGGGGGGCTGGGGACATCATTTTATTGCTGGGATATCATTTTATTGCAGGGGGCTGGGGGCATCATTTTATTGCTGGGGCATCATTTTATTACAGGGGGCTGGGGCATCATTTTATTGCAGGGGGCTGGGGCATGATTCTATTGCAGGGGGCTGGGGCATCATTTTATTGCTGGGGTATCATTTTATTGCTGGTGGCATCATTCTATTACAGGGGGCTGCGGGCATCATTTTATTGCAGGGGGCTGGGGCATTATTTTATTGCAGGGGACTGGGGGCATCATTGTATTTCTGGAGGCATCATTTTATTGCAGGGAGGATGGAGGCATTATTTTATTGCAGGGAGGATGGAGGCATTATTTTATTGCAGGGGGCTGGGGGCATCAGTTTATTGCAGGGGGCTAGGGGCATTATTTTATTGCAGGGGGTGGGGGCATTATTTTATTGCAGGGGGACTGGGGGCATTATTTTATTGCTGGGGTCATCATTTTATTGCAGGGGGGATGGAGGCATTATTTTATTGCAGGGGATGGAGGCATTATTTTATTGCAGGGGGGCTGGAAACATTATTTTATTGCATGGCGGATGGGGGCATTATTTTATTGCAGGGGGAATGGAAGCATTATTTTATTGCAGGGGGATGGGGGCATTATTTTATTGCAAGGCGGCTGGGGGCATGATTTTATTGCAAAGGGGATGGGGGGCATTATTTTTTGCAGGGGAATGGGGACATTATTTTATTGCAGGGGGGCTGGGGGCATAATTTTATTGCAGGGGGCATAATTTTATTGCAGTGGGCATCATTTTATTGCAGGGGGCTGAAGGGAATTATTTTTTTGCAGGGGGACTGTAGGCATCATTTTATTGCAGGGGGGATGAAGGCATTCTTTTATTGCAGGGGATGGAGGCATTATTTATTGCAGGGGGGCTGGAGACATTATTTTATTGCAGGGGGCTGGGGGCATCATTTTATTGCAGGGCGGATGGGGGCATTATTTTATTGCAGAGGAGATGGAGGCATTATTTTATTGCAGGGGGATGGGGGCATTATTCTATTGCAGGGGGGCTGGGGGCATGATTTTATTGCAAAAGGGATGGGGGCATTATTTTTTGCAGAGGAATGGGGGCATTATTTTATTGCAGGGGGGCTGGGGGCTTCATTTTATTGCAGGGGGCTGAAGGGAATTATGTTTTTGCAGGGGGACTGGGGGCATCATTTTATTGCAGGGGGCTGGAGGCATCATTTTATTGCAGGGTGCATCATTTTATTACAGGGGGCTGGGGCATCATTTTATTGCAGGGGGCTGGGGCATTATTCTATTGCAGGGGGATGGGCATCATTTTATTGCTGGGGTATCATTTTATTGGTGGTGGCATCATTCTATTACAGGGGGGCTGGGGGCATAATTTTATTGCAGGGGGCTGGGGCATTATTTTATTGCAGGGGACTGTGGGCATCATTATATTGTGGGGGCATCATTTTATTGCAGGGGGGATGGAGGCATTATTTTATTGCAGGGGATGGAGACATTATTTTATTGCAGGGGGGCTGGAGACATTATTTTATTGCAGGGGGGCTGGGGGCATCATTTTATTGCAGGGGGCTAGGGACATTATTTTATTGCAGGGGGTGGGGGCATTTTTTATTGCAGGGGGACTGGGAGCATTATTTTATTGCTGGGGCATCATTTTATTGCAGCAGGACTGGGGGCAGCATTTTATTGCTAGGGGCATTATTTTATTGCAGGGGACTGGGGACATTATTTTATTGCAAAGGGGAAGGGGGCATTATTTTATTGCAGGGGGCTGGGAGCATCATTTTATTACAGCGGGCAGGGGCATCATTTTATTGCAGGGGGCTAGGGGCATTATTTTATTGCAGGAGGGCTGGGGGCATCATTTTATTACAGGGGGGGGCGGGGGCATCATTTTATTGCAGGGGGTTGGGGCATTATTTTATTGCAGAGGGGCTGGGGCATTATGTTTTTGCAAGTCGGATGGGGGCATTATTTTATTGCAGGGGCTGGGGGCATTATTTTATTGCAGGGGGATGGGGCATTATTTTATTGCAGTGGGGCTGGGGGCATGATTTTATTGCAAAGGGGATGGGGCATTATTTTATTGCAGAGGAATGGGGGCATTATTTTATTGCAGGGGCATAATTTTGTTGTAGGGGACATCATTTTATTGCAGAGGGACTGGGGGCATCATTTTATTGCTGGGGGCATCATTTTATTGCAGGGGGCTGGAGGCATTATTTTATTGCAGTGGGCATCATTTTATTGCAGGGGCTGGGGCATTATTCTATTGCAGGGGCTGGGGCATCATTTTATTGCAGGGGCTGGGGGCATAATTTTATTGCTGGGGCATCATTCTATTGCTGGTGGCATCATTCTATTGCAGGGGACTGGGGCATTATTTTATTGCAGGGGGCTGGGGGCATCATTTTATTGCAGGGGGGATGGATGCATTATTTTATTGCAGAGGGGCTAGAGGCATTATTTTATTGCAGGGGGCTGGGGGCATTATTTTATTGCAGGGGGCTAGGGGCATTATTTTATTGCAGGGGGTGGGGCATTATTTTATTGCAGGGGGACTGGGGGCATTATTTTATTGCTGGGGTCATCATTTTATTGCAGGAGGGCTGGGGCAGCATTTTATTGCAGCGGGACTGGGGGCATTATTTTATTGCAAAGAGGATGGGGGCATTATTTTATTGCAGGGGCTGGAGGCATAATTTTATTACAGGGGGGCCGGGGGCATCATTTTATTGCAGGGGGCTAGGGGCATTATTTTATTGTAGGGGGATGGGGGCATTATTTTATTGCAGGGGGACTGGGGGCATTATTTTATTGCTGGGGTCATCATTTTATTGCAGGAGGGCTGGGGAAGCATTTTATTGCAGGGGCATCATTTTATTGCAGGGGGCATCATTTTTATTGCAGGGGGACATCATTTTATTGCAGGGGGCATCATTTTATTGCAAGGGGCTGAAGGGAATTCTTTTATTGCAGGGGGACTGGGGGCATCATTTTATTGCTGGGGGCATCATTTTATCGCAGGGGGCTGGAGGCATCATTTTATTGTAGGGGGCATCATTTTATTGCAGGGGGCTGGGGCATTATTCTATTGCAGGGGGCTGGGGCATAATTTTATTGCAGGGGGCTGGGGGCATCATTTTATTGCTGGGGCATCATTTTATTGCTGGTGGCATCATTCTATTGCAGGGGGCTGGGGGCATCATTTTATTGCAGGGGGCTGGGGCCTTATTTTATTGAAGCGGGCTGGGGGCATCATTTTATTGCTGGGGGCATCATTTTATTACAGGGGGATGGAGGCATTATTTTATTGCAGGGGGGCTGGAGGCATTTTTTATTGTAGGGGGGCTGGGGGCATCATCTTATTGCAGGGGGCTAGGGGCATTATTTTATTGCAGGGGGACTGGGGGCATTATTTTATTGCTGGGGTCATCATTTTATTGCAGGAGGGCTGGGGGCATCATTTTACTGCAGGGGGACTGGGGGCATTATTTTATTGCAAAGGGAATGGGGGCATTATTTTATTGCAGGGGGCTGGGGGCATCATTTTATTACAGGGCGCAGGGCATCATTTTATTGCAGGGGGTGGGGCATTATTTTATTGCAGGGGGACTGGGGCCATTATTTTATTGCTGGGGTCATAATTTTATTGCAGGAGGGCTGTGGGCAGCATTTTATTGCAAGGGGGCTTCGTTTTATTGCAGGGGGACTGGGGGCATTATTTTATTGCAAAGGGGATGGGGGCATTATTTTATTGCAGGGGACTGAGAGCATTATTTTATTGCTGGGGTCATCATTTTATTGCAGGAGGGCTGGGGGTATCATTTTATTGCTGGGGGCATCATTTTATTGCAGGGGGGCATCATTTTATTGTAGGGGGCTGGGGGCATTATTTTATTGCAGGGGTGCCGGGGGCATCATTTTATTGCAGGGTGACATCATTTTATTGCAGGGGGCATCATTTTATTGCTGGGGCATCATTTTATCGCAGGGGGCTGGGGCATCATTTTACTGCAGGGGGCACCATTTTATTGCAGGGGGGCTGGGGGCATCATTTATGGCCGGGGCATCATTTTTTTTGCAGGGGGGCTGGGGGTATAATGTATTACAAGGGTGCTGGGTGCATCATTTATGGCTGGAGGCTTCATTATATTGCAGGGGGCTGGGGGAATAATTCATTGCTGGGGGCATCATTTATTACAGTGGGCTGGGGGTATAATTTATTGCTGGGGCATAATTTATTACAGGGGGCTGGAGGCATAAATTATTACAGGGGGGCTTGAGGCATAAATTATTACAGGGGACTGGGGACATAATTTATTGAAGGGGGCTGGGGGGCATAATTTATTGAAGGGGGCTGGGGGCATAATTTATTACATGGAGCTGGGGGCATGATATATTACAGGGGGGCTGGGATATAATTTATTACAAGGGGCTGGGGGTATAATTTATTACAGGGGGCTGGGGCATAATGTATTACTGGGGGGCTGGGGGCATAATGTATTGAAGGGGGCTGTGGAGGCATATACTGTACATACTCCTCGCTTATACAGTGTAGTATGCACAGTGTATAGATTCTGATAACCATTATATAGTTTACATTAAAGTTCCATTTAATATTTTATTTATTATATGCTATGTGTTTCACTTGCTCTGTTGTTTTCATTATTAAATATTGGATTTCAAAGGGGCACAGTTGCTGCTCCCGGGGCCTCTGGTTTGTACTTGACCGCTGGACCCAAAGTTGCCAGTCCTCCATATGGTCATTTAAAATATTGGTGGGGGCTGCTCTGCCCTAAAATGCCCGGGCCTATTTTTGGTCCCAGTCCGGCCCTGGGGGTAGGGGTAATGATGGAGTTGTCGACAGTTATAGAGAGATTGGGGTGGAGATTTTGTATTTTCTGGCGAGCCTTCGCTGCTCCATAACCTGTCCGCCTACTCTGAGGCCGTGGACAGAAATCAACAGAAATCAACTCTATTGAATACGATCGGGTTGATTGACACCCCCTGCTAGCGGCATTGGCCGCAAATCTGCAGGGGGCAGCATTGCACCAGCAGTTCACAAGAACTGCTGGTGCAATGATAAATGCCGAGAGCGTATGCTGTCGGCATTTATCAATGTGTAGCGGGCATGATCCGCTATATCAGATAATGTCCGCTCGCACAATCATAAATATGCCACTTGGAGAGATTTAGCTTGAGATAGTGAGAGGACATCCAGGAAGAGATGTGATAAAGACAGTTAGTGACATGGGTTAGCAAGGAAGGATATAGGTCTGGTGCAGAGAAGTAGATTTGGGTGAACTACTTTACTTCACTTTAAAGCCAAACGCCTAGATTACGAGTTTTTGTCGGTAAGAATGTGTGTTGCTAACGAGCCTTTTTTTCTTACTGCTCACTTAAGCCAACGCTGGTATTACGAGTTTTTTGCAAGCCGGCATTAGCCTCTGAAAAGTGAGCGATGAGCAAAATTTAGCTCCACATCTCACTGTAATACCAGCGCTGCTTACGGTAGCGGTAAGCTGGCAAAACGTGCTCGTGCACGATTTCCCCATAGGAAACAATGGGGCTGAGCTGGCTGAAAAAAAACCTAACACCTGCAAAAAAGCAGCGTTCAGCTCCTAACGCATCCCCATTGTTTCCTATGGGGAAATTAATTTTATGTCTGCACCTAACAGCCTAACATGAACCCCGAGTCTAAACACCCCTAATATTACATTTATTAATCCCTAATCTGCCGCCCCCAACATCGCTGACACCTACATTATATTATTAACCCCTAATCTGCTGCTCCGGACACCGCCGCCACCTACATTATACTTATGAACCCCTAATCTGCCGCCCCCAACATCGCCGACACCTACATTATAGTTATTAACCCCTAATCTGCCCCCCCTAATGTCGCCGCAACTATATTACATTTATTAACCCCTAATCTGCCGCAGCCAACGTCGCCGCCACTATAATAAATGTATCAACCCCTAAACCTAAGTCTAACCGTAACCCTAAAACCCCCTAACTTAAATATAATTTAAATAAAAAGAAATAAATTTACTACTATTAAATAAATTAATCCTATTTAAAACTATATACTTACCGATAAAATAAACCCTAAGCTAACTACAATATAACTAATAGTTACATTGTAGCTATCTTAGGATTTATATTTATTTTACAGGCAACTTTGTATTTATTTTAACTAGGTAGAATAGTTATTAAATAGTTATTAGCTATTTAATAACTTTCTAGTTAAAATAAGTACAAATGTACCTGTAAAATAAATCCTAACCTAAATTACAATTATACCTAACACTACACTATAATTAAACTAATTACCTAAACTACCTACAATTAATTACAATTAAATTAAATAAACTTAATTTACGGACAAAAACAAACACTAAATTACAGAAAATAAAAAAAGAATTACAAGAATTTTAAACTAATTACACCTAATCTAATTCCCCTAATAAAATAAAAAGCCCCCCAAAATGTTAAAATTCCCTACCCTATACTAAATTACAAATAGCCCATAAAAGGGCCTTTTGCGGGGCATTGCCCCAAAGTAATCAGCTCTTTCACCTGTAAAAAAAAATACAATACCCCCCCAACATTAAACCCCATCACCCACACACCCAACCCTACTCTAAAACTCACCCAATCCCCCCTTAAAAAAACACTACCCCCTTGAAGATCACTCTACCTTGAGACTTCTTCACCCAGCTGGGCACAAGTGGTCCTCCAGAGGGTCCGAAGTCTTCATCATATCTGGCCAGAAGAGGACCTCCAGACCGGCAGAAGTCTTCATCCAGGCGGCATCTTCTATCTTCATCCTTCCGGAGCGGAGCGGCTCCATCTTCTAGACATCCGACGTGGAGCATCCTCTTCATCCGACGACCGACGACTGAATGACTGATCCTTTAAGTGACGTCATCCAAGATGGCGTCCCTTGAATTCCGATTGGCTGATAGAATCCTATCAGCCAATTGGAATTAAGGTAGGAAAAATCCTATTGGCTGATGCAATCAGCCAATAGGATTGAAGTTCAATCCGATTGGCTGATCCAATCAGCCAATAGGATTGAGCTTGCATTCTATTGGCCGTTCCAATCAGCCAATATCTTTGCATCATTACACAAGTCTAATTGCATAAAATGAAGTTCTGTGGAATTGCAAAAAAAAGTTTGGGGTTTTTTTGTACATTTTTTTTTAAACTTGAGAAGTTGATAACTTTAATTCTCCTCCTGATTCCAGTTAAATCATTGTAAAAAAAAAAATCCATTGGACAGAACCTGCATTATTACTTACTTCTTCTCAGCAACTACCCAATAAATTATATATTATATGACTTCAGCCTATTCTATTCTACATGGAGACTTCATACACAAAATATAGTGTGACTTACTAATTGTGAAGCGATACATCGCATTCTCTTTTAAATGCCTCAACTATTCAAAAGCAAATTTGTAACTCTCTTCTCTATGGAAGTAGTTGACTTTTGTATCAATGATATTTACAGTATTGTAAGTACATGATTCATAAGATTTTCGGGAAGCCTATGACAGAATCATTCTGCTCCCACTGCTGGTTCAGAGACGATAGTTTTAACCAGGGTTGTGACTGGGCCACCTAACTGTCCAAGCTGAGGCTTTCTACTCTTCTGCTTCTGCAGATAGCTTCTTCTTTATGCTTATTGAGGACCATCATGACAAATATGTTTTGCCCCAGTCCTTATTTAGACTCTGCCCAACCTACCATAAATATTTCTCACAATCAAGCAGTGATATGACCCCGCCCCCCTAGAGTGCCAGATATGCACCCAGCAGTAAATTGACCATCCATAGGTACCAGTAATGCACAAAGACTGGAGATGTTGCCTCTGTTTAGCTGCTAATAACATATACCTCCAAATTGTCAGTTAGTAACACATATAAAGGAATGTTAACCTCTATGTTCCAATAATATACAAAGAGCAATTATTTGACTCCCCTTAGCTACATGTAACACACAGAGTAGCAATTTTACAACCATTTTATGCTAGTAACAAGCACAAAACAATGATTTCAACATATTCTTGGATGCCTGCTAGGCCTGGCTCTTGCATAATGCTCTAGGCAGCTGCCTTATAGCACCAAAGCAGGGGGGCGCAATTTTGAGCGGCAGGCATGCAACAACCAACACTGATTTTTTTTATTTAGCCAGCCCAGCAACACTTACTGAGAGTGCCTGTCTGTCCCGCATTGCCCCGAGCCTAGGTCCAGCTCTTGCATAAGGCAGTTTAGGCAGCTGCCTTATGGCACCCAAGCAGGGGGGCACAATCTTGAGCAGCAGGCATGCAACAACCAACACTGATATTTTTTTTTTTTTAGCCAGCCCAGCAACACTTAGTGAGAGTGCTGGTCTGTTCCGCATTGCCCCGAGCCCACTGCAGTATAAAGTATAAAGTGATAATGGTAGCAGTGTGGTTCACTCACTCAGAGGATATATAAATAATTTTTTTACCAACTGGCCCTCCTTGTGACTGACTTTTACTGCAGTGTGTAACCTAACCTAGCCTCTTTCTAACTAGTAGTGCAGAGGGCGACAGGCCCGCAGCGGCCATCGGGGAAAACAAACTTACTAGAATTAAATTGTAGGCGTAGCACAGGAGGATCAGGTAATACAGAGGAGCGTCTGTGGGGCATGAAATTGCTATTGAGTGCTATGCTTCCTAACTTGCTCTGTGAGGAGGGTGTGGACGAGCTGGGGTCAGACGCATAAAGTAACAACAAATATGTGTGCAAATTGCTGTGCATGATTCCACGGTCCCTAGAACATGTTCTGTGAGAGGTAGGTTTGTTTGTCAGTCGCCAGTTATCTGCTCTGCATCACTCACATTTTGTATGGTACCCATAGAGCTTTCTCTCTCTCTTTTTTTAATATATTTTCTATTTCACATGGGGTTGGTGTTTTCCACAAACTGTTGCCGGTACAAATTACCTAGAACACATTCTGTGAGATGTTGGTTTACAAATAGCAACCTGCCTGATGCATAATGGCAGCATATGTGAGTGGACCCATACATTTGAGGGCTTGTTCTTAACAGCAACTTAGTTGTCCCTTTTGTGTTTATACAAATGTCCATGCTATGCCAAGAAGTACTTGAATGGGCATGTATTGTGTGTATGTTGTGTGTCTGCATATATGTGTCTGATTTGTTATGCAGCACAACCGTTGTCTGATTTGCCATGCAGCACAACCACTGTCTGTTTGTTATGCAGCACTACCATTGTCTGATTTGTTATGCAGCACAACCGTTGTCTTATTTGCTATGCAGCACTACCACTGTCTGATTTGCTATGCAGCACTACCATCGTCTGATTTGTTATGCAGCACTACTGTTTGTCGGATTTGCTATGCAGAACAACCATTGTCTGATTTGTTATGCAGCACTACTGTTTGTTTGATTTGTTATGCAGCACAACCACCATTTGATTTGTTATACAGCACTACCACTGTATGATTTATTATGCAGCACAACCACTGTCTGATTTGTTATACAGCACAACCACTGCCTGATTTGCTATGCAGCACTACCACTGCCTGGTTTGTTATGCAGCACTACCACTGCCTGATTTGTTATGCAGCACTACCACTGCCTGATTTGTTGTGCAGCACTACCACTGCCTGATTTGCTATGCTGCACTAACACTGTTTGATTTGCTATGCTGCACTACCACTGTTTGATTTGAATTTAGCCACCAATCAACAAGCGCTACCCAGGGCTGAACCAAAAATGGGTCAGCTCCTAAGTTTACATTCCTGCTTTTAAAATACATGTACCAAGATAAGGAAGAAAATTTGATAATAGGAGTTAATTAGGAAGTTTCTTAATATGTCATGCTCTATCTGAATCATGATAGAAAAAAAAATGGCTTTCATGTCACTTAAACTAGTAATGGGATGGTATGTAATCGGGGGTGGGGGGGCGGCAAAATGTATCCTCGCCTGTGTTGCCCTGGTGCCTGCCTGTAAGAAAGAAGAGTAATTTTACCCCTCTGGCTGCAAGAAGCATATCTATAGTTGTGATTTTACTCCCCTTGGTTGTAACATAGAAACACCCATATTGCAATAATTTAATTTCCTTGCTGCCAATTACACACAGAGAAATCATTCTGCCCCCATTGATTGCCATTTGTATACATTTCACCACCCTCTAACTACAATTTGCATAGATGTATCAATGATTCATCCCATTTCCATCCCATATTAGCATGTTTACCCATTGAGAGATCATTTTTTTCCCCCAGACTCACTTCAAGTACCATACATGAAGCAATGATTTAACCCTTTGTGCAAACACACATAATACTACACTTTTAAATCTTTCTCTGGATTTATTTCCCAGCGACATTTGTTCTCATCATACTAGCGTACTTCCTTAGGGCCCCTGTGATCCCAATTATTTGACTTTTAAATCTTAGCTACCAGAAACTCACCTACACAGAATACCAATTTACCACTTTGAGAAAGCAGCACATAGCTAGTAACACCTTGGTTTTAGCCTTATTAAGCAATTATTTAAGCAATTATTTAAACCATTTGAACCAGTAACACACATATCAATATTTAACCCCAAGCTAAACACACACAGCTAGCTAGAGTTTAGCCATTACTCTGTGGCTTTAAAACATATGTAGAGTTATTTTACACAGCCTTCAGGTCTCAGAACCTTAACCCCATTTAGCTCTCTTAGCTGTTAGTAACACACATAGGGCTGTAATTATAATAGTAGCATAAAGGAGTCTGCATTTTAACCCTTTGGCCACTAGTAACACACATAACAATGTTAATCTACTTTGTAAAAGGATAAAAAATGTATCTAGTAGCACACAGCTACTTATAAAGTATATTAATAGTAAAGGCGTTGTCGATCTTTTTAAACAATAACAATTTTATTGTAGACTGTCCCTTTAAGTCTAATGTATTCTGATGCAAAGCTGCAAAATTTTAATTCAGATAAACA
This sequence comes from Bombina bombina, assembly GCF_027579735.1. Classification (NCBI taxonomy): domain Eukaryota; kingdom Metazoa; phylum Chordata; class Amphibia; order Anura; family Bombinatoridae; genus Bombina; species Bombina bombina. The sequence continues at coordinate 1,150,742,048 of NC_069499.1, read as the reverse complement.
AGATAACTGGATGTGCTAAGGAGATTGTGAGGTATGTATGCTTCAGCTATTTCTATTCTCCTCTGTTTCTCTCTTCATTTCCTAGGAAAGAAGACAACAAGAAAGAGGCGCCAATGGTGCAGATCAATGGTGCTTATGTGGTGTGCCAATAAGGTGTGAACACAAGGTACTCACAAATGACAAAGGCAATCGATTATGCCAGTAGGGGCAGGCTGGATTTCATCAGCAGTCCAGCTAACTGATCTTAGAGGCAGCTCTCTACCAACATCCAATAGGAGAGAATCTAGAAGTAAAAGCAACAGATGGAGGCGCCAATGGTGCAGATCAATGGTGGTCTGATAGAGGTATTATTATACAGTGATATACAGGGTACTCACATGTATTGGAGGCAATCACTTATGCCTATAGAGACAGGCTGGATTTTAACAGCAATCCAGCTGGCTGGTCCAAAGTCCAATATCAGTATATGGGTATCAGAGCATTATCACTCTACAAATAGCATAGCAGAATACCATGCACAGCTTACCCACAACTACCAAGGCATTTTCACCCAAGACCTAAATATAGACAATGCTCTTAAAGGCACCCTAAACTTCCATTAAAGGGACAGTCAAACCAGAATAGGTTCTGAGTGATACATATTCATTTTCAACTGAAGATTTACCAATGTAGCCCAATTTTCTCCTCTAAATGATTTTAAAGTAAAATGACTTACGATTTGCTCCTTTGTCGTTTGCAAATGTCCGCCTGCCCCTCCCCTATTTCGTCAGCAGCACGTTATCTGCCTGTGATCGCAATAAACTTTTCTATCCTACACGTTCCAGTTGTTTTGAGCTAAAGCCTATAGATTGTTTTAACATTGTTCAATTAAAAAAACAAAGTACTTTTCAGCAACTCCATAGGTGCTTTTGAAAATAGAGTAAGAAAGTCAGAGGCCATATTGCCCGTTTCTTAGATACTAAAGAGATATAAAAGTTACAATGAAATGTTGTTGATTTAGATAAAACATGCAATTAAAAAGCTTTCCAAAATAGTTATTTTGCTTTCTGGATATCTTTTGTTGAACAGCATACCTACATATGCCCTGGAGCAGGCATTTGTCGTGAGCACTATATGGCAGCATTGCTTGCAATAATATATAAATTCTAGAATTCTAAAGACACATGCATGCTCCTGTGCCTACTGTGTCATGTGCTCCTTTGCCTGTATCATATGATTTTCAACAAAGGATACCAAGAGAAAGAACAAAGTAGTTTTGAATATAAAAGCAATTTGTATTTTTATTTAAAGGGACAGTCAACACCAGAATTTATGTTGTTTTAAAATATAGATAATCCCTTAATTACCAATTCCCCAGTTTTGCACAACCAACACAGTTATAATTATACACGTTTTACCTCTGTAATTACCTTGTATCTAAACCTCAGCAGACTGCCCCCTTATTTCAGTTCTTTTGACAGACTTGCATTTTAGCCAATCAGAGCTGTCTCCATGGTACATTCACGTGTATGAGTTCAATGTTATCTATATGAAACACGTGAACTAATGCCCTCTAGTGGTGAAAAACTATCAAAATGCATTTGGATTAGAGGCAGCCTTCAAGGTCTAAGAAATTAGCATATGAACCTCCTAGGTTTAGCTTTCAACTAAGAATACCAAAAGAACAAAGCAAAATTGGTGATAAAAGTAAATAGGAAAGTTGTTTAAAATTACATGCCCTATCTGATTCATGAAAGTTTTTTTTTGGACTTGACTGTCCCTTTAAGTTCATTCTCTCTTTGAAAGTTTCATTTTGACATTTATGTTCCTTTAACCCCTTAATGACCGAGGACGTGCAGGGTACGTCCTCAGACAAAAGGCAGTTAACGCCTGAGGACGTACCCTGCACGTCCTCGGTGTGGAAAGCAGCTGGAAGCGATCCTGCTCGCTTCCAGCTGCTTTCCGGTTATTGCAGTGATGCCTCGATATGGAGGCATCCTGCAATAACCTTAGATGGCCATCCGATGCAGAGAGAGGCACTCTGTGGCCCTCTCTGCACCGGACATCGATGGCCGGTATCGTTGGTGGGTGGGAGCCGGTGTGGGAGGTGGGTGGCGGCCATCGATGGCCCTGGTCATGTGGAGGGGGGCGGGACCATGGGTGTGGAAGTCCGGGCGCGCGCGGGCGCACACACGTGCACGAGGGGGCGCGCGCGGGCGCGTGCTGGGACAGGGACCGGGTGGGGACCGCTGCACTACAAAAAAAAATGTGTCCCAAAATAAAAGTTGGACCAATAATTTTTTAAAAAAAACCCTTAGGCGTTATTTAGGTGGTGGGGGTTGGTCCGTGAGGGGGGGGGGGGGGAAGCTACACTACAGAAAAAATTAAAAAAAAATTAAAAAAATAAACATTTAATTGTGCAAACTGGGTACTGGCCCCCAATAAGGCAGAGGGGGAGGCTTAGAGAGCTGTTTTGGGGGGGATCAGGGAGGTTGGGGGCTAAGGGGGGATCCTAAACACAGCATATGTAAATATGCTTTTTTTTTTTTCTTTAAAAAAAAAAAAAAATCTTTTATTTTAGTACTGGCAGACTTTCTGCCAGTACTTAAGATGGCGGGGACAATAGTGGGGTGGGGGAGGGAAGGGAGCTGTTTGGGAGGGATCAGGGGGTGGGATGTGTCAGGTGGGAGGCTGAACTCTACACTAAAGCTAAAATTAACCCTGCAAGCTCCCTACACACTACCTAATTAACCCCTTCACTGCTAGCCATAATACACGTGTGATGCGCAGCAGCATTTAGCGACTTTCTAATTACCAAAAAGCAACGCCAAAGTCATATATGTCTGCTATTTCTGAACAAAGGGCATCCCAGAGAAGCATTTACAACCATTTGTGCCATAATTGCACAAGCTGTTTGTAAATAATTTCAGCGAGAAACCTAAAATTGTGAAAAAAATAACGTTTTTTTTAATTTGATCGCATTTGGCGGTGAAATATACCAAAATGGGCCTAGATCAATACTTGGGGTTGTCTACTACACTACACTAAAGCTAAAATTAACCCTAGAAGCTCCCTACATGCTCCCTAATTAACCCCTTCACTGCTGGGCATAATACACGTATTTTGCGCAGGGGCATTTAGCAGCCTTCTAATCAGTGGAGGCTCCTCCATTTGTGCACAAGCGCACGTGCCCCCCTGTCAGATTGCTGAGCAAAAAGAAAAAATGTCAGATGAGAAAAAAAAATAAACTGTCAGATGCTGAGAAAAAAAAATAAAAAAAATTATGCTGAATAAAATTATGCTGAATAAAATATATTTTTTTCAATGGCCCCCTATTGGAAAAATTATATTTTATTTTTTTAACCCCCAAAAATAACATTCTGCTTGTTTTCTTTTAAAAAGTAAAAAAAAAAATTGTGTGTGTCTGTTTCTTTAATACGAAACCGCACGTGCGATAGGCATGATATAGGGCTCTGTCAGTGATGCCTACGTCAGTCTGCAGGATTTGGGCCAGCCTCAAGCAATTCTAATTGATAGCTTGATCGCACACACTGAACTGTGCGAGTGGGGAGGGACAAATTCCAGCCTGTGCTCTGATAGGCTGCACCGATGACATCACCGGTCGGTGACCGGCTCCTCCCCCGATCAATCAACAACAACAGGGCCAGGCATTCTAGAACGATTCAACAGACAAGTTCAGCCTGGCTGTGCCCGCCCCTCTCGCTCTCAGCCTCTCTGATAGGCTGCACGGTCTGCAATGAAGATGACAGATACGTCATCACCGGCTCCTCCCCGCATCAACGGCGCGAAAAATTCAGTGTTGAGTTTGCTGTTGAGCGGAGAGGAGTGAAGTAGTAGTCTGCAGCAGCAGAACTGTACTTAACTGAACGATTAATATCTTTCTTGACTTTAAAGTCTTTATATCTATATTGATTCGATCGATACTACCAAAAAATTACTTGTCTGTCTGACCTGTTGAACAGTCAACTGTCTTGAATTACAGACTCAGTTGAACTTAGTTACACAGCAGCACTATTGTGTAATATACTAATATATTTTCAGGCTCTAGAGAGCCTAGATAGGGAGAGTTTTTAGTTAGTGGAGCAGCTTTCACTGACTTCACTTGGGCAGAATTTTTTTTTAAAAAAAATAGCTCCAGCCTCCCCTCCTGCTAGACGGTGTGGAGTCTGTGGACCTTTATAATTCTCATAATTTTTGGGGCCCTGTCCCCTGAACAGTTAGATAGTCAGTCAGTCTGTGTCAGTGTAGTAGAAAAAGACCTTTATTTTTTTAATTAGCAGCAGGCAGCAGCCAGATACTTAAATAGATTAGATCAATCATTTGATTATAGGACTAGGGGAGTGCTACTTAAAAACAACTTGCCTTTATTCTTATCTTTTAAGTATTTAGCAGATAATTAATTATATTGCAAGTTTTGCATTAGTAGATTGCAAGTTTTGAGAAAAAATTTAAAAGTTTTTTTTTTCTTTTTTTTCAACAAAAGCAGTTAATTGATTGCTGCTGCTATATTAACTGTATAATTTATTATAAAATATAAATTATTATAATTATACTAGTTAAAACACTATTTTATTTGAGAATTATTAGCAGTTTGCAGAGAGTCTCAGAGTTTTTAAAACAAACAAACAATTATATATTTTATAACAGCTTCACAGCTACTTACCTACAAGTTATAAAAGTAGTCACGGCTGCTATCTGCTGTAATTATACTAGTTAAAACTTAAAACACTATTTTAGTTTAAAATTATTAGCAGTTTGCAGAAAGTCTCAGAGTTTTTAAAACAATAATATATTTTATAACAGCTTCACAGCTACTTACCTACAGTCCTACAAGTTATATATTTTAGAACAACCGCAAAACTACTTGCCTACTAGTTTTAGACTGTAGTTCACCTTGCCCGTTGACGGCTGTCACGGCTGCTGCCTGCTGTAATTATACTAGTTAAAGTTAAAACACTATTTTAGTTTAGAATTATTAGCAGTTTGCAGAGAGTCTCAGAGTTTATAAAACAATTATATATTTTATAACAGCTTCACAGCTACTTACCTACAGTCCTACAAGTTATATATTTTCAAACAACCAAAAATCTACTTGCCTACTAGTTTTAGACTGTAGTTCACCTTGCCCGTTGTTCTTTAAATCCAGGAATATATATGTTTTCATAAATGTACATTCAACATTCTTATTATTTTGCAGCTTTAATTAATCATTTGGTTAATATATATATGTTATTATATAATTTAACTGAGCAGGTAGTGTAGGCTCCTCCATTTGTGCACTGTCGCACGTGAACATGGCTGTACTGAAGAGTATGCATTCATAGATTTAAGATGTCTGTGTCCACTATGAGGAACACAGTGAGCAATGCATGGTGAGGATATGGAAGACCACAGGCACAGTTCTTGTTAAGGCCAGAAGTGTCAGGGCAAGTAAAATATCAGAGAGGGCCAGAGGCAAAGGCAAAGGATGGTGAGAACGGTCAAAAACAGCCCACAGACCACCTCCAAAGACCTGTACTACTGGGAATATTGTTGAGGGTCTCATGGATTCCACTCAATATCAGCAGATACTTGAGAATAATGTTGAGGAATCAGTCACAAACTTCAGCTGAAGTTACCCCCAGGCCGGGGCTGGATATTTCAAGAAGACGATGACCAAAAACACTGCTGGTTCAAATGGGCGGGGCCATTTGAGGGGCGTGACTTTCACAAAGGGGTGTGGCTTTTTAAATGGGTGTGGCTTGTTAAATGGGCGTGTTTTTTTTAAAAAGGGCGTGGTTTTTCAAAGGGGTGTGTCTTTCTAATAGGGGGAGGGTCTTGTGCACCCCCATCCTAAAAATTCACCAGCCGCCACTGCTTCTAATTACCAAAAAGCAAAGCCAAAGCCATATATGTCTGCTATTTCTGAACAAAGGGGATCCCAGAGAAGCATTTACAACCATTTATGCTATAATTGCATAAGTTGTTTGTAAATAATTTCAGTGAGAAACCTAAAGTTTGTGAAAATATTTGTGAAAAAGTGAACAATTTTTTTTATTTGATCGCATTTGGCGGTGAAATAGTGGCATGAAATATACCAAAATGGGCCTAGATCAATACTTTGGGTTGTCTTCTAAAAAAAAATATATACATGTCAAGGGATATTCAGGGATTCCTGAAAGATATTAGTGTTCTAATGTAACTAGCGCTAATTTTGAAAAAAAGTGGTTTGGAAATAGCAAAGTGCTACTTGTATTTATGGCCCTATAACTTGCAAAAAAAGCAAAGAACATGTAACCATTGGGTATTTCTAAACTCAGGACAAAATTTAGAAACTTTTTAGCACGGGTGTTTTTTGGTGGTTGTAGATGTGTAACAGATTTTGGGGGTCAAAGTTAGAAAAAATGTGTTTTTTTCCATTTTTTCCTCATATTTTATAATGTTTTTTATAGTAAATTATAAGATATGATGAAAATAATGGTATCTTTAGAAAGTCCATTTAATGGCGAGAAAAACGGTGTATAATATGTGTGGGTACAGTAAATGAGTAAGAGGAAAATTACAGCTAAACACAAACACCGCAACAATGTAAAAATAGCCTTGGTCCCAAACGGACAGAAAATGGAAAAGTGCTGCGGTCATTAAGGGGTTAAGCGGAATGACCTCCTTCTGCATCGCTTTAATGTCTCTGAATACTGACAGATGTGCTGCAGCATCGCATTGCATGATTTTGCACTGCTGGGATAGCAGATAAGCCCATTGCAACAATGACCATTGCTGTAGTATTACATTCTGCTTTGTCTGTACTTCACAGAATGTAAAAAACAAACAAACAAAAAATATTATGTATTTACTAATAAACATGAACATTTATACTCCCATTAACATACATACAAACATACAGTATCCCACAAAAGTCAGTACACCCCTCACATTTTTGTAAATATTTTATTATATCTTTTCATGTGACAACACTAAAGCAATGACACTTTGCTACAATACTCAGGATCATTATAGAGTGCAGCACGCTCATTATCAGTTTGTGTGTGGGGGGGGGGGAAATATATTTTAAACAAAGGCCCTCTGTAGAGGTGGCCGCTACGGGTAGAGTGTAAAGTGTTTCCCCCACATATGGATGAAGATAAATCAGCTAATCATCTGCTCAATAGTAGCTGACACAGTCTCCTGCATTTCTTTGTGTAGTAACACCTCGCACATTTCTATAATTTTATTTTAGCAATTATAGATTACTAAATGCATGGGGCATTTGGGCATCAAATAAACTGTTTTATTGATGTGGACCAGTTTATTTTTTTCTTTTATGTTTCTTTAATTTGCTATATCATCCTTCTCTAGGTGATGCTGAGATACAACCATGGATCCAAACTAGTAGAGAATCACTCCACCTTATAGGTTATAAACCATATTTTTTATCATAATCATAGAAAGAAAAATGTATCCAGATCAATAGCAATCAAATATAACATTCTATTTTCAAAGTTTAAAGAAATTTTGATCTTATTTATATTCAATTGTGTAAAATGAATAAACAAAGTTATATTCATTCATCCTAACATTCAAATTTCGATTTAACCACATTCGCCCATCCCTAATTACAGGTGGACAAGTTCTCAAGTAGAGAACTTGGCAAAATTTGACATTGAACATTGCCTCTCTGTGTAATGCTGCATGTAAGCCCACCGAATAAACAAGTGTCAGGGTAATTGATCTTGCCACTTCTGAGATTGTTGAAGAGGCTAAAGAAGCAGTGTTTGGCTCTTAAATGTGCAGTTGCAGTTTCTTTAATACAAGTCTTCTATGTAAAGTCTTGTAAACTGTGAAATCAACTTGATACATTTTCCTGTTAGTACATGGTTCAACCTCTTCAACAAACATGGCACTCTCTGGTGCAAGATGTTGTAAAATTGTTAGAAGTTAAACTATCATAAAGAGAATACTTTTTGAAAATGCTGTGAAATTTGTATTTATAATTTGAAATTCAAAGTGTATTGTTTTGCTTATTGTAAAAGTAGTTTCCCTGCCTCTCCTAGTGCGCTGAACGGGAACATTCCATGTAGTAGCTGAAATTTCTCCTCCAGGTCTGGCGTATTCTCTAATATTTTTCCCCTGAAAGTTGTCAAGATTATGTTCAAAACACTTACTGCCCTTAGAGAAAAACATATGTATAGGAAAACAGAGGCAACAGTAAGCTGCAATACACTAAAAACAGAGTAGTCTGATCGGTATTGACTGCAAATTTATTTCTTCTTAAAAACACGATGAGTCCACGGATCATCTTCATTACTTATGGGATATTCACCTCCTGGTCAGCAGGAGGAGGCAAAGAGCACCACAGCAGAGCTGTTAAATAGCTCCTCCCTTCCCTCCCACACAGCGCACACATAGAGCTATTCTCTTATTCAGGTTCCAGTTCAAGTTTTAATGTTTAACATCTTTAACAATGCATTCTGTGTTCCAACTTTGTATGAATATAATGTTACCATGTATTGTTTCTGCCTTTGTTAGTTTAGCAGCTAGTGATGACACATCATATACATTTTTTATTACAGCGTGTAATTTAATGAATTGATATAACACCTGTGTAACAGGGTGTAACCAGGGTGTAGCCTGTAATAACATTGGTTAATGGCTACATAAATAGGAGACTTCAGTCACATATCAGTATTACCTGCCTGAGGAAACAGCGTGGTTAGCGCTGAGAAACGCGTAGCGTGTTGTACTGATGACATTTGTTTATTTTAAATCTGTGAACTGTTTTTAAATACTTTTTCATACTGGAGTCCCCCTTGCATCATTTGATCCTTTGGAGCAGAGAACAACTTTGGTCTATATGTGCGCTGGGCCACTACAATATACCCAGCATGCTTCACTTGCACTATAGTGTGCATTACACCTTGTGAGTATCCACCTGTTGGGAACAGCTAGTGGGTTTAGTATACCTAATTGATCTGCACTAGGAGTCGCCCTCTTTATTTTTCCCATTTTCAGACTGCAGAAATCGATTTTGATTCCAGGAGGAGCTGCCCTTGCACTGGTGCACAGTATACTGGGACACTGTTAAGTTCCCAGATCGTCTACCTAGGCATTAACTTTGCCTTTATAAATTGTGAGTATCATTTTACCTTATGTGAATTGCCTTTTGATATACTGGCTACACTAGGAGGCGCCCTTTCTCTTCTTTTGTATTTCTCATTAAATTGGGGCTCCTTTCAAGGGGTTAACATAGATGCAATTCTCCTAATTGTTCTAGGGGACACTTGGCAGTTTTGGACGCTGGCACTGGGACTGTATGGGACATGTGACTCTCCTCTCCCGGCGGTTTTATAAAATGCATAGCCGACCGGGAGGGTTCATACTGGCTGACTTTTATATTGTGCAGAGAGCGAGCTCAGTGTGAAGGTGTTTGTTATGAGAGACTCCATATGGGCTAAGCAGCTTCCTAGACATAGGTAAAAGGAGCTAAGCAGCCTGTTATGTTGCTCAAGGTCATTTAGCTTAATAATAATGGCGACCAGGAGAGTATTGTTGAAATGCCCACGTGGGGCGGAGCTTACTTGGCGCCAATTTGATGGCGCAGCACTTATTTAGTTCTTCCGGTTATCGGAAAGCAGGACTATTAGATCCTTTTGTTTGTGTGTAGGTTCCTTTTCCTCTTACACTTCCGGTTAGCGGAGTGGGCTGAAAACACAGTGTGTTGTGCTTAGAGACAGCGCTACAGCTGTCAGATTCTTAAACAGAAGGTCTAGCTGGCACTTCAGAGGGACTCTGCCGAAGTGTAATGGGGTTAACAAGATACTTTGATAGTATGCCCTAATATATAAAAAGAGTTTTCAAATTTAAATATTAAAGAAACAGTAACGTTTTCAGTAACGGTCTTTATATGGGTTTTTTTTTGATAAAACCAGTTAAGACCTTTATGAGATTATCATCCATACGTCAGTCTGATGATTCAAGAAGACCGTACAGTGCAGGGTTATCAGTTTTAAAGTATCCACTTCTGTTTTTAAACGTAATACTGCAGGGAGAATGTGGCTTTACTATACATTTCCCTGTTCTTTTTTCTTGTGAGAACTTTTTCTATAGAAAAGAAAAGGGATTCTTTTTAAGTGCCCATAAAATATTACAGTCCACCTATGCAGAGCCCTGCGTTTTTTCTTCACCAACTCCATCTGGAGTTATTTAGCAAGACATCGCTTCTCTAGGGTATTTAGCAATATCGGTTGCTTTGTCTGTTTTTTTTTCCCAGGCTGCAGGGAGAACGCTACAATACGCATTTAAAGTGCCCGTACATGGAAGTATACCCAGTGCACAACCTAAGCCTTCACTGGAACAGTGAACGATGCACATTTAAACAGCGCTATATTAAGGTCAGGACTTGTATAGAGAGGCTGTTTGATGCCTCAGCTGGGTTGGCCTGGGGGTAGACAGAGTTAAGCAGTACCGACAATCTCTCCTACATATTCAGCCATGTCTTACCACGTAAAAGAAAATGTGTTACTTTTAACATTTCGCTTGCTAGATATTAATTTTTATTAGCAACAGGTTAAGCTTTATTTAAGTATTCTGCCATAGGTGAGTCAGATTGATTAAAAAAGTGTACATTTTTTTTTCTCACACATGCAGTGCCCTGCGGTTCCTTGCACTTTCCATCTGGAATTGCTGCATAAGACATCACTTCTTTAATGTCATGGCGATGTCCGTGAACTAAGCAGTATCGTTTTTTTGATAAGTTCTGCAATGTTAATTTCGCTTATCTCTGCACACAGAAATAAAAAGTTACTTTTTAAGATTTAAAGAAACAGTAACGTTTTTTATGTGTCAATTTTTATTAAAAAAATTTCACTCTTTTCTGAACCTACTCCTGCTACGACGTTTGCTGCTTAGGAGTTTGTTGACAATGGTCAACCTATATCACAAAATGTTATGGTCCTCATGCAGTGTCCTGTGCTTCCTCTCACACTCCAGCCAGAGTTACTCTGCAGTTCATGCATTACATGTTGTTTCCCACGTCGTTGAAAACATTTTCAATCATTTAGGGTGTTTGATTCAGTAGTTGGTATTCTGAATAGTTCTTCTGTTACCTGTAAGAGGAAGATACATCGGGATTATCTGAGAAAAATTCTCAGACTCAGATGAATAATATCAATATTTGAACCTGAAAGGAGCACCTCCATTTGATTTCTTTAGGAGGTTTTAGCTACCTTGGGCGACTCCGACACTACAGGGGTAATCTATCCTAGTGCGTTTAGTAAGTTATGAGGAATGGAAGAGACTGTCGGCTAGATTTAGAGTTTGGCGTTAGCCGTCAAAACCAGCGTTAGAGGCTCCTAACGCTGGTTTTGGGCTACCGCTGGTATTTAGAGTCGTGTAGGTAAGGGTCTAACGCTCACTTTCCAGCCGCGACTTTTCCATACCGCAGATCCCCCTACGCCAATTGCGTATCCTATCTTTTCAATGGGATCTTTCTAACGCCGGTATTTAGAGTCTTGGCTGAAGTGAGCGTTAGAAATCTAACGACAAGACTCCAGCCGCAGAGAAAAGCCAGGAGTTAAGAGCTTTCTGGGCTAACTCCGGTTCATAAAGCTCTTAACTACTGTGCTCTAAAGTAAACTAACACCCATAAACTACTTATGTACCCCTAAACCGAGGCCCCCCCCCCCACATCGCCGCCACTCTATTAAATTTATTTAACCCCTAATCTGCCAACCGCACACCGCCGCCACCTACGTTATTCCTATGTACCCCTAATCTGCTGCCCCTAACACTGCTGACCCCTATATTATATTTATTAACCCCTAATCTGCCACCCCAAAAGTCGCTGCCACCTACCAACACTTATTAACCCCTAATCTGCTGACCGGACCTCGCCGCTACTATAATAAATGTATTAACCCCTAATCTGCCTCACTCCTGCCTCAATAACCCTATAATAAATAGTATTAACCCCTAATCTGCCCTCCCTAACATCGCTGACACCTAACTTCAAGTATTAACCCCTAATCTGCCGACCGGACCTCACCGCTACTCTAATAAATGTAGTAACCCCTAAAGCTAAGTCTAACCCTAACCCTAACACCCCCGTAATTTAAATATAATTTAAATCTAACAAAATAAATTAACTCTTATTAAATAAATTATTCCTATTTAAAGCTAAATACTTACCTGTAAAATAAACCCTAATATAGCTACAATATAAATTATAATTATATTGTAGCTATTTTAGGATTAATATTTATTTTACAGGCAACTTTGTATTTATTTTAACCAGGTACAATAGCTATTAAATAGTTATTAACTATTTAATAGCTACCTAGTTAAAATAATTACAAAATTGCCTGTAAAATAAATCCTAACCTAAGTTACAATTAAACCTAACACTACACTATTAATAAATTAATTAAAGAAAATACCTACAATTATTTACAATTAAAGCTAACACTACACTATCACTAAATTAATTAAATACAATACCTACAAATAAATACAATTAAATAAACTAACTAAAGTACAAAAAAAAAAGAACTAAGTTACAAAAAATAAAAAAATATTTACAAACATTAGAAAAATATTACAACAATTTTAAACTAATTACACCTACTCTAAGCCCCCTAATAAAATAACAAAGCCCCCCAAAATAAAAAAATGCCCTACCCTATTCTAAAATTAAAATAGAAAAGCTCTTTTACCTTACCAGCCCTTAAAAGGGCCTTTGCGGGGCATGCCCCAAAGAATTCAGCTCTTTTGCCTGTAAAAAAAAACATACAATACCCCCCCAACATTACAACCCACCACCCACATACCCCTAATCTAACCCAAACCCCCCTTAAATAAACCTAACACTAAGCCCCTGAAGATCTCCCTACCTTGTCTTCACCACACCGGGTTCACCGATCCGTCCTGGCTCCGACATCTTCATCCAAGCCCAAGCGGGGGCTGAAGATGTCCATGATTCGACTGAAGTCTAGATCCAAGTGGGAGCTGAAGAGGTCCATGATCCAGCTGAAGTCTTGATCCAAGCGGGAGCTGAAGAGGTCCATGATCTGGCTGAAGTCTTGATCCAAGCGGGAGCTGAAGAAGTCCATGATCCGGCTGAAGTCTTCTATCAAGCGGCATCTTCAATCCATCTTCATCCCGCCGACATGGAACATCCATCTTCACCGACGACTTCCCGACGAATGAGGGTTCCTTTAAGGGACGTCATCCAAGATGGCGTCCCTTGAATTCCGATTGGCTGATAGGATTCTATCAGCCAATCGGAATTAAGGTAGGAAAATTCTGATTGGCTGATGGAATCAGCCAATCAGATTCAAGTTCAATCCGATTGGCTGATCCAATCAGCCAATCAGATTGAGCTTGCATTCTATTGGTTGTTCCGATCAGCCAATAGAATGCAAGCTCAATCTGATTGGCTGATTGGATCAGCCAATCGGATTGAACTTGAATCTGATTGGCTGATGGAATTTTAACCTACCTTAATTCTGATTGGCTGATGGAATTTTAACCTACCTTAATTCCGATTGGCTGATAGAATACTATCAGCCAATCGGAATTTGAGGGACGCCATCTTGGATGACGTCCCTTAAAGGAACCGTCATTCGTCGGGAAGTCGTCGGTGAAGATGGATGTTCCGCGTCAGCGGGATGAAGATGGATCCGGAAGAAAGAAGATTGAAGATGCCGCTTGATAGAAGACTTCAGCCGGATCATGGACCTCTTCAGCTCCCGCTTGGATCAAGACTTCAGCCGGATCATGGACCTCTTCAGCTCCCACTTGGATCAAGACTTCAGCCGGATCATGGACATCTTCAGCCCCCTCTTGGGCTTGGATGAAGACGTCGGAGCCAGGACGGATCGGTGAACCCGGTGTGGTGAAGACAAGGTAGGAAGATCTTCAGGGGCTTAGTGTTAGGTTTATTTAAGGGGGGTTTGGGTTAGATTAGGGGTATGTGGGTGGTGGGTTGTAATGTTGGGGGGGGTATTGTGTTTATTTTTACAGGCAAAAGAGCTGAATTCTTTGGGGCATGCCCCGCAAAAGGCCCTTTTAAGGGCTGGTAAGGTAAAAGAGCTTTTCTATTTTAATTTTAGAATAGGGTAGGGCATTTTTTTTATTTTGGGGGGCTTTGTTATTTTATTAGGGGGCTTAGAGTAGGTGTAATTAGTTTAAAATTGTAATATTTTTCTAATGTTTGTGAATATTTTTTTATTTTTTGTAACTTAGTTCTTTTTTTTTTGTACTTTAGTTAGTTTATTTAATTGTATTTATTTGTAGGTATTGTATTTAATTAATTTATTGATAGTGTAGTGTTAGGTTTAATTGTAGATAATTGTAGGTATTTTATTTAATTAATTTATTGATAGTGTAGTGTTAGGTTTAATTGTAACTTAGGTTAGGATTTATTTTACAGGTAATTTTGTAATTATTTTAACTAGGTAGCTATTAAAATAGTTAATAACTATTTAATAGCTATTGTACCTGGTTAAAATAAATACAAAGTTGCCTGTAAAATAAATATTAATCCTAAAATAGCTACAATATAATTATACTTTATATTGTAGCTATATTAGGGTTTATTTTACAGGTAAGTATTTAGCTTTAAATAGGAATAATTTATTTAATAAGAGTTAATTTATTTTGTGAGATTTAAATTATATTTAACTTAGGGGGGTGTTAGGGTTAGAGTTAGACTTAGCTTTAGGGGTTACTACATTTAATAGAGTAGCGGTGAGGTCCGGTCGGCAGATTAGGGGTTAATACTTGAAGTTAGGTGTCAGCGATGTTAGGGAGGGCAGATTAGGGGTTAATACTATTTATTATAGGGTTAGTGAGGCGGATTAGGGGTTAATACATTTATTATAGTAGCGGTGAGGTCCGGTCGGCAGATTAGGGGTTAATAATTGTAGGTAGGTGGCGGCGACGTTGGGAGCGGCAGATTAGGGGGTAATAAATATAATATAGGGGTCGGCGGTGTTAGGAGCAGCAGATTAGGGGTTCATAGGGATAACGTAGGTTGCGGCGGTATACGGAGCGGCAGATTAGGGGTTAAAAAAATATGCAGGTGTCAGCGATAGTGGGGGCGGCAGATTAGGGGTTAATAAGTGTAAGGTTAGGGGTGTTTAGACTCAGGGTACATGTTAGGGTGTTAGGTGCAGACTTAGGAAGTGTTTCCCCATAGGAAACAATGGGGCTGCGTTAGGAGCTGAACGCTGCTTTTTTGCAGGTGTTAGGTTTTTTTTCAGCTCAAAATGCCCCATTCTTTTCTATGGGGGAATCGTGCACGAGCACGTTTTTGAAGCTGTCCGCGTCCGTAAGCACCGCTGGTATTGAGAGTTGCAGTGGCGGTAAATATGCTATACGCTCCCTTTTTGGAGCCTAAAACAGCCCTTCTGTGAACTCTAAATACCAGCGGTATTTAAAAGGTGCGGGGGAAAAAAGCCAGCGTTTGCTACACGGGTCGTTACCGACAAAACTCTAATTCTAGCCGTGTATTTCTTATATTTTTAATGATTTCTATAGCCGACTATGGATTCTTAGTGAGAGGAGGGATAGTGTAGCTGCTGCTTATTTTATAGGGAAATTGATAGCTAGGCTAGTGTATTCAGTGTCCACTACAGTCCTGAAGGACTCATCTGATCTCTGCTGTAAGGACAGCACCCCAAAAAGCCCTTTTTAGGGCTAGAACATCTTTTTTTTTTGTAATCTAATTGCAGTTGCCTGCCAGCGTGTGTGCCAGGCCCACTTGCCAACTAGTGCCACCAATCATATTTGTTATAACAGTAGTGTAAATATTTAAAAAAAAAAAACCTTTTTTGACTGTGAAACATCAGTCTGCTAGTGTAATCTAATAGCAGTTGCCTGCCTGCCTGCCAGCGTGTGTGCCAGGCCCACTTGCCAACTAGTGCCACCAATCATATTTGTTATAACAGTAGTGTAAATATTTTAAAAAAAAAACTTTTTTGACTGTGAAACATCAGTCTGCTAGTATAATCTAATTGCAGTTGCCTGCCTGCCAGCTTGTGTGCCAGGCCCACTTGCCAAGTTAGTGGCACCACTCATATTTGTTGTAACAATAGTGTAAATATTTTAAAAAAAACTTTTTTGACTGTGAAAAATCAGTCTAGTCTGATAGTGTAATCTAATTGCAGTTGCCTGCCTGCCAGCGTGTGTGCCAGGCCCACTTGCCAAGTTAGTGGCACCACTCATATTTGTTGTAACAGTAGTGTAAATATTTAAAAAAAAACTTTTTTGACTGTGAAACATCAGTCTGCTAGTATAATCTAATTGCAGTTGCCTGCCAGCGTGTGTGCCAGGCCCACTTGCCAACTAGTGCCACCAATCATATTTGTTATAACAGTAGTGTGAATATTTAAAATAAAAACTTTTTGACTGTGAAACATCAGTCTGCTAGTATAATCTAATTGCAGTTGCCTGCCTGCCAGCGTGTGTGCCAGGCCCACTTGCCAAGTTAGTGGCACCACTCATATTTGTTGTAACAATAGTGTAAATATTTAAAAAAAAAAAAATTGACTGTAAAACATCAGTCTGCTAGTGTAATCTAATTGCAGTTGCCTGCCTGCCAGCATGTGTGCCAGGCCCACTTGCCAAGTTAGTGGCACCACTCATATTTGTTGTAACAGTAGTGTAAATATTTAAAAAAAAAACTTTTTTGACTGTGAAACATCAGTCTGCTAGTGTAATCTAATTGCAGTTGCCTGCCTGCCAGTGTGTGTGCCAGGCCCACTTGCCAACTAGTGCCACCAATCATATTTGTTATAACAGTAGTGTAAATATTTAAAATAAAAACTTTTTTGACTGTGAAACATCAGTCTGTTAGTGTAATCTAATTGCAGTTGCCTGCCTGCCAGCGTGTGTGCCAGGCCCACTTGCCAACTAGTGCCACCAATCATATTTGTTATAGCAGTAGTGTAAATTTTTTTAAAAAAACTTTTTTGACTGTGAAACATCAGTCTGCTAGTGTAATCTAATTGCAGTTGCCTGCCTGCCAGCGTGTGTGCCAGGCCCACTTGCCAAGTTAGTGGCACCACTCATATTTGTTGTAACAGTAGTGTAAATATTTTAAAAAAAACTTTTTTGACTGTGAAGCATCAGTCTGCTAGTATAATCTAATTGAAGTTGCCTGCCTGCCAGCGTGTGTGCCAGGCCCACTTGCCAAGTTAGTGCCGCCACTCATATTTGTTGTAACAGTAGTGTAAATATTTAAAAAAAAAACTTTTTTGACTGTGAAATATCAGTCTGCTAGTGTAATCTAATTGCAGTTGCCTGCCTGCCAGCATGTGTGCCAGGCCCACTTGCCAACCAGTGCCACCAATCATATTTGTTATAACAGTAGTGTAAATATTTAAAATAAAAACTTTTTGACTGTGAAACATCCGTCTGCTAGTGTAATCTAATTGCAGTTGCCTGCCTGCAAGCGTGTGTGCCAGGCCCACTTGCCAACTAGTGCCACGAATTATATTTGTTATAACAGTAGTGTAAATATTTAAAATAAAAAATTTTTAGACTGTGAAATATCAGTCTGCTAGTGTAATCTAATTGCAGTTGCCTGCCTGCCAGCATGTGTGCCAGGCCCACTTGCCAAGTTAGTGCCACCACTCATATTTGTTGTAACAGTAGTGTAAATATTTCAAAAAAAACTTTTTTGACTGTGAAACATCAGTCTGCTAGTGTAATCTAATTGCAGTTGCCTGCCTGCCTGCCAGCGTGTGTGCCAGGCCCACTTGCCAACTAGTGCCACCAATCATATTTGTTATAACAGTAGTGTAAATATTTAAAATAAAAACTTTTTTGACTGTGAAACATCAGTCTGCTAGTGTAATCTAATTGCAGTTGCCTGCCTGCCAGCGTGTGTGCCAGGCCCACTTGCCAACTAGTGCCACCAATCATATTTGTTATAACAATAGTGTAAATATTTAAAAAAAAAACTTTTTTGACTTTGAAAGATCAGTCTGCTAGTGTAATCTAATTGCAGTTGCCTGTCTGCCAGCGTGTGTTCCAGGCCCACTTGTCAAGTTAGTGCCACCACTCATATTTGTTGTAACAGTAGTGTAAATATTTAAAAAAAACAACTTTTTTGACTGTGAAACATCAGTCTGCTAGTGTAATCTAACTGCAGTTGCCTGCCTGCCAGCGTGTGTGCCAGGCCCACTTGCCAACTAGTGCCACCAATCATATTTGTTATAACAGTAGTGTAAATATTTAAAATAAAAACTTTTTTGACTGTGAAACATCAGTCTGCTAGTGTAATCTAATTGCAGTTGCCTGCCTGCCAGCGTGTGTGCCAGGCCCACTTGCCAAGTTAGTGGCACCACTCATATTTGTTGTAACAGTAGTGTAAATATTTAAAAAAAACTTTTTTGACTGTGAAACATCAGTCTGCTAGTGTAATCTAATTGCAGTTGCCTGCCTGCCAGCGTGTGTGCCAGGCCCACTTGCCAAGTTAGTGCCACCACTCATATTTGTTGTAACAGTTGTGTAAATATTAAAAATAAAAACTTTTTTGACTGTGAAACATCAGTCTGCTAGTGTAATCTAATTGCTGTTGCCTGCCTGCCAGCGTGTGTGCCAGGCTCACTTGCCAACTAGTGCCACCAATCATATTTGTTATAACAGTAACGTAAATATTTAAAATAAAAACTTTTTTGACTGTGAAACATCAGTCTGTTAGTGTAATCTAATTGCAGTTGCCTGCCTGCCAGCGTGTGTGCCAGGCCCACTTGCCAACTAGTGCCACCAATCATATTTGTTATAGCAGTAGTGTAAATTTTTTAAAAAAAACTTTTTTGACTGTGAAACATCAGTCTGCTAGTGTAATCTAATTGCAGTTGCCTGCCTGCCAGCGTGTGTGCCAGGCCCACTTGCCAACTAGTGCCACCAATCATATTTGTTATAACAGTAGTTAAAAAAACAACTTTTTTGACTGTGAAACATCAGTCTGCTAGTATAATCTAATTGCAGTTGCCTGCCTGCCAGCGTGTGTGCCAGGCCCACTTGCCAAGTTAGTGGCACCACTTATATTTGTTGTAACAGTAGTGTAAATATTTTAAAAAAAACTTTTTTGACTGTGAAGCATCAGTCTGCTAGTATAATCTAATTGAAGTTGCCTGCCTGCCAGCGTGTGTGCCAGGCCCACTTGCCAAGTTAGTGCCGCCACTCATATTTGTTGTAACAGTAGTGTAAATATTTTAAAAAAAAACTTTTTTGACTGTGAAATATCAGTCTGCTAGTGTAATCTAATTGCAGTTGCCTGCCTGCCAGCATGTGTGCCAGGCCCACTTGCCAACCAGTGCCACCAATCATATTTGTTATAACAGTAGTGTAAATATTTAAAATAAAAACTTTTTGACTGTGAAACATCCGTCTGCTAGTGTAATCTAATTGCAGTTGCCTGCCTGCAAGCGTGTGTGCCAGGCCCACTTGCCAACTAGTGCCACGAATTATATTTGTTATAACAGTAGTGTAAATATTTAAAATAAAAAATTTTTAGACTGTGAAATATCAGTCTGCTAGTGTAATCTAATTGCAGTTGCCTGCCTGCCAGCATGTGTGCCAGGCCCACTTGCCAAGTTAGTGCCACCACTCATATTTGTTGTAACAGTAGTGTAAATATTTAAAAAAAACTTTTTTGAC
This sequence comes from Bombina bombina, assembly GCF_027579735.1. NCBI lineage: Eukaryota > Metazoa > Chordata > Amphibia > Anura > Bombinatoridae > Bombina > Bombina bombina. The sequence continues at coordinate 1,150,722,404 of NC_069499.1, read as the reverse complement.
TGTGAAACATCAGTCTGCTAGTGTAATCTAATTGCAGTTGCCTGCCTGCCTGCCAGCGTGTGTGCCAGGCCCACTTGCCAACTAGTGCCACCAATCATATTTGTTATAACAGTAGTGTAAATATTTAAAATAAAAACTTTTTTGACTGTGAAACATCAGTCTGCTAGTGTAATCTAATTGCAGTTGCCTGCCTGCCAGCGTGTGTGCCAGGCCCACTTGCCAACTAGTGCCACCAATCATATTTGTTATAACAATAGTGTAAATATTTAAAAAAAAAACTTTTTTGACTTTGAAAGATCAGTCTGCTAGTGTAATCTAATTGCAGTTGCCTGTCTGCCAGCGTGTGTTCCAGGCCCACTTGTCAAGTTAGTGCCACCACTCATATTTGTTGTAACAGTAGTGTAAATATTTAAAAAAAACAACTTTTTTGACTGTGAAACATCAGTCTGCTAGTGTAATCTAACTGCAGTTGCCTGCCTGCCAGCGTGTGTGCCAGGCCCACTTGCCAACTAGTGCCACCAATCATATTTGTTATAACAGTAGTGTAAATATTTAAAATAAAAACTTTTTTGACTGTGAAACATCAGTCTGCTAGTGTAATCTAATTGCAGTTGCCTGCCTGCCAGCGTGTGTGCCAGGCCCACTTGCCAAGTTAGTGGCACCACTCATATTTGTTGTAACAGTAGTGTAAATATTTAAAAAAAACTTTTTTGACTGTGAAACATCAGTCTGCTAGTGTAATCTAATTGCAGTTGCCTGCCTGCCAGCGTGTGTGCCAGGCCCACTTGCCAAGTTAGTGCCACCACTCATATTTGTTGTAACAGTTGTGTAAATATTAAAAATAAAAACTTTTTTGACTGTGAAACATCAGTCTGCTAGTGTAATCTAATTGCTGTTGCCTGCCTGCCAGCGTGTGTGCCAGGCTCACTTGCCAACTAGTGCCACCAATCATATTTGTTATAACAGTAACGTAAATATTTAAAATAAAAACTTTTGACTATGAAACTTCAGTCTGCTAGTGTAATCTAATTGCATTTGCCTGCCTGCCAGCGTGTGTGCCAGGCCCACTTGCCAACTAGTGCCACCAATCATATTTGTTATAACAGTATTGTAAATATTTAAAACAAAAACTTTTTTGACTGTGAAATATCAGTCTGCTAGTGTAATCTAATTGCAGTTGCCTGCCTGCCTGCCAGCGTGTGTGCCAGGCCCACTTGCCAACTAGTGCCACCAATCATATTTGTTATAACAGTAGTGTAAATATTTTTTAAAAAAAACTTTTTGGACTGTGAAACATCCGTCTGCTAGTGTAATTTAATTGCATTTGCCTGCCTGCCAGCGTGTGTGCCAGGCCCACTTGCCAACTAGTGCCACCAATCATATTTCTTATAACAATATTGTAAATATTTAAAACAAAAACTTTTTTGACTGTGAAACATCAGTCTGCTAGTGTAATCTAATTGCAGTTGCCTGCCTGCCAGCGTGTGTGCCAGGCACACTTGCCAACTATTGCCACCAATCATATTTGTTATAACAGTATTGTAAATATTTAAAACAAAAACTTTTTTGACTGTGAAACTTCAGTCTGCTAGTGTAATCTAATTGCAGTTGCCTGCCTGCCAGCATGTGTGCCAGGCCTACTTGCCAACTAGTGCCACCAATCATATTTGTTATAACAGTAGTGTAAATATTTAAAATAAAAACTTTTTTGACTGTGAAACATCAGTCTGCTAGTGTAATCTAATTGCAGTTGCCTGCCTGCCTGCCAGAGTGTGTTACAGGCCCACTTGCCAACTAGTGCCACCAATCATATTTGTTATAACAGTATTGTAAATATTTAAAACAAAAACTTTTTTGACTGTGAAACATCCGTCTGCTAGTGTAATCTAATTGCATTTGCCTGCCTGCCAGCGTGTGTGCCAGGCCCACTTGCCAACTAGTGCCACCAATCATATTTGTTATAACAATATTGTAAATATTTAAAAAATAAACTTTTTGGATTGTGAAACATCAGTCTACTTTTTTGTGTCAGGCTCACAGTGTATACTGTGCCCACTTGCCCAGTGGCACCACTCATATTTTGTTTAGCAGTAGTGTAAGTGTACATTTAAAAAAAAAATGACAGGCAGAGGCAGGCCACCCCGCAGTTGCTGTCGTGGTCGTGGTGCTGTGATTCCCTTTGACCCTACAATAATGCCCAGTGTTCAGACGCCATGTACCATTAAACGTGAAAACTTCTGAGGAGGACCTAGTTGACTGGCTAACACAGGACACCCAATCTTCTACAGCTTCCGCTCGTAACCTTGATGCACCATCCACCTCCAGCTTAGCTTCGGGCACCTCTCAAGTGACCAGTGCCACTCGCCCGCCTGCCGCCACCACCAACACTAGCACCACAGCCGCTTCACTTGATCTGTCAGAGGAGTTATTGACACATCAGTTGGAAGAAATGAGTGATGCGCAACCATCATTGACAGAGGATGTAGATAACAGTGATATATCTCAGTCAGGCAGCATTACAGACATGGATGTACGGTGTGATGATGATGTTGTACCCGCTGCTGCTTCCTTTGTTGATTTGTCAGATACAAGTGAAGCGATTGATGATGATGCGTCCGTGGATGTCACGTGGGTGCCCGCTAGAAGAGACGAAGAAGAGGGGGAAAGTTCAGATGGGGAGACAGAGAGGAGGAGGAGCAGATGAGTTGGAAGCAGGGGGAGGTTGTCGCAAGGAGCTAGTTGCACAGTCAGACAGCATGCATCGGCACCCGGGGTCAGCCAGACAGCACGCCAATCAACGCATGCTGTTGCCACCACCAGAATGCTCAGCAGTGTGGCATTTTTTTTGTGTGTCTGCCTCTGACAACAGCGATGCCATTTGCAACCTGTGCCAAAAGAAACTGAGTCGTGGGAAGTCCAACACCCACTTAGGTACAACTACTTTGCAAGGGCACATGATCTCACATCACAAACGATGGGATGAACACATGAGTAGAAGCAGCACACAAACTCAAAGCCGCCATCCTCCTCCTGGTCCAGCATCTTCAGCCACGTCAACCACTGCTGTACTCCTTGCTCCCTCTCAACCATCCGCCACTCCGTCTGTCTTCTGTAGCAGTTCCTGCTCATCTGCCCACAGTCAGGTGTCTGTCAAGGACATGTTTGAGCGTAAGAAGCCAATGTCCCAAAGTCACCCCTTTGCCCGGCGTCTGACAGCTGGCTTGTCTGAACTCTTAGCCCACCAGCTTTTACCTTACAAGCTGGTGGAGTCTGGGGCATTCAAAAAATTTGTATCTATTGGGACACCGCAGTGGAAGGTACCATTTCTTTGCACAAAAGGCAATCCCCAACCTGTACTCGATTGTGCAAAAGGAAGTAATGGCATGTCTGGCACACAGTGTTGGGGCAAGGGTCCCTCTGACCACTGATAGCTGGTCTACAAAGCATGGTCAGGGCAGGTATATCACCTACACTGCGCATTGGGTAAACCTGCTGACGGCTGACAAGCATGGAATGCGTGGCTCTGCAGAGGAGTTGGTGATACCGCCACAACTTGCAGGCAGGCCTGCTGCTACCTCCTCTACTCCTCCTACTCCATCCTCTTCCATAACCTCTTCCTCGGCTGAGTCCTCTTCTGTTGCTGCGTCTTTCTCCACATCAACTGCACTCCCCCAGCTCCGCAGGTACTATTCCACATCCGGGATACGGCAGTGTCACAACGTCTTGGGGTTGACTTGCCTGAAAGCAGAGAGTCACACCGGAACAGCTCTCCTGTACGCCCTGAACGCACAGGTGGATCAGTGGCTGACTCCGCACCAACTGGAGATCGGCAAAGTGGTTTCTGACAATGGAAGTAATTTGTTGGCGACATTGAAATTGGGTAAGTTGACACATGCGCCGTGCTTGGCACATGTGTGTAATCTGATCGTACAACGCATTGTGCATAAGTACCTAGGCTTACAGGACGTCCTGAAGCCGGTCAGGAAGGTGTGTGGCCATTTCAGGCGTTCCTACATGGCCATGCCGAATTTTGCAGATATCCAGTGGCGAAACAACATGCCAGTGAGGCGCTTGATTTGCGACCTGCTCCAACAAGAAAAAGCCCTTAACGAGTATTTGTATGACCGGGGTGCTAGGACAGCCTCTGCGGAGCTGGGGATTTTTTGCCAAGTTACTGGACGCTCATGCGCAATGTCTGTAGGCTCATGCGTCCTTTTGAGGAGGTGACAAACCTAGTCAGTCACTCCGAAGGCACCATCAGCGACATCATACCATTTGTTTTCTTCCTGGAGCGTGCCCTGCGAAGAGTGCTAGATCAGGCCATAGATGAGCGTGAAGAGGAAGAGTTGTGGTCACCATCACCACCAGAAACAGCCTTATCAGCATCGCTTGCTGGACCAGCGGCAACGCTGGAAGAGGATTGTGAGGAAGAGGAGTCAGAGGAGGAATGTGGCTTTGAGGAGGAGGAGGAGGAAGACCAACCACAACAGGCATCCCAGGGTGCTCGTTGTCACCTATCTGGTACCCGTGGTGTTGTACATGGCTGGGGGGAAGAACTATCCTTCAGTGAGATCACTGAGGATGAGCAACGGGACATGAGTAGCTCGGCATCCAAACTTGTGCAAATGGGGTCTTTCATGCTGTCGTGCCTGTTGAGTGACCCTCGTATAAAAAAACTGAAGGAAAACAACCTGTACTGGGTGTCCACGCTACTAGACCCCCAGTATAAGCATAAAGTGCCTGAAATGTTACCAAATTCCCGCAAGTCGGAAAGGATGCAGCAGTTCAAAAATAAATGAAAAAGTATGCTTTACACAGCGTATAAGGGTGATGTCACAGCACAACGGGAATCATCTAACAGGGGAAGAGGTGAAAGTAATCCTCCGACTCCCACGACCACGCCAGCAAGGACAGGACGCTTAACAGACGTGTTGTTGATGGAGGACATGCAGAGCTTTTTAACTCCTATGCATCTCCACAGCCCTTCGGGGTCCACCCTCAGAGAACGACTCGACTAACAGGTAGAAGACTATCTTGCCTCAACTGCAGATCTCGACACTCTGAGGAGCGATGAACCCCTTGACTACTGGGTGTGCAGGCTTGACCTGTGGCCTGAGCTATCATTTTTGCTATAGAACTTCTGGCCTGCCCCGCTTCAAGTGTCCTGTCAGAAAGGACCTTCAGTGCTGCAGGAGGTATTGTCACTGAGAAGAGAAGTCGGCTAGGTCAAAAAAGGCTAGATTACCTCACCTTTATTAAGATGAATGCGGGATGGATCCCGAAGGGACTGACATTGGGCGATACATTCGAGTAAAAAAGGCCTAATGAGATGATCTGCCTTGGGCTATAAATGGTCCACAAGCTGCTGTATGTTATCTTCGAATGCCGGATGACTTGTGTGACTTATCCACCACCAACTAGTGTTCAAGCCGCAATGTTTTAGGGCCCTTCTGCCAGGGAAACAAACATTAATTTTTTTGGCCGCTGCTGCAGCATCGGCTGCAACAGTACCTAATTTTTCAGGCATGTGTACATGCCAATTTTTCAGGCCTCTGGTGCTGCACTGTGGCTTCAAAAAACAAAACAAAAAAAAAGGCACGTAACAGGGATTAAAGTGATAGGAATAGTACTACTTAACACACCGCTCATATCTGGTGGCACAGTAGATTGCACGCGCAGTGCCCCAAATTTGAAGTAGGAGGACCGACCAAGCATCTTTTTCCTTCTCCTACCCGGTTCCTAAAATCCATGCCATATACACGTCCCCTGGCGCTGCAACTGCCTCTGGGAACCTTACCATGGGTCCCAGACCGCACGTCTTGTAATTCTATGTCTGGGAAATTATCTATCTATCTATCAAATCTATCTATTTATCGAATCTATCAAATGTATCTATTGATCTATCTATCTAATCTATGTATCTATCTATCTATCTATCTATCTATCTATCAAATCTATCTATCTCGTGGCCGGACCAACCAAGAATCTTTTCCATCTCCCGGTTCCAAAAATCCATGCCATATACATGTCCCCTGATAGGGGACACCACAGGGATTAAACTGATAGGAATAGTACTACTTAACACACCTTATAATAACGCAGAGAGAGGAGTCTGAAGATGAGGAGTCAGAGGAGGAAGGTGGCTTTGAGGAGGTGGAAGACCAAACACAGCAGGCGTCCCAGGGGGCTTGTTGTCACCTTTCGGGGACCCTTGGTGTTGTACGTGGCTGGGTGGAGGAAGAGACCTTCAATGACATCAGTGAGGACAAGGAACGGGACATGGCTAGCTTGGTATCCAACCTTGTGCAAATGGGGAGTTTGCGGTTGTGCAAATGGACTGTTTGCGGTTGTTTGCGGTGCGTTAAAGGGACAGTCTAGGACAAAATAAACTTTCAGGATTCAGATAGAGCATGTAATTTTAAACAATTTTCCATTTTACTTTTATCACCAATTTTGCTTTGTTCTCTTGGTATTCTTAGTTGAAAGCTTAACCTAGGAGGTTCATATGCTAATTTCTTAGACCTTGAAGCCCACCTCTTTAAGATTGCATTTTAACAGTTTTTCACCACTAGAGGGTGTTAGTTTACGTATTTCATATAGATAACACTGTGCTCATGCACGAGAAGTTATCTGGGAGCAGGTACTGATTGGCTAGACTGCAAGTCTGTCAAAAGAACTGAAAAAAGGGGCAGTTTGCAGAGGGTTAGATACAAGATAATCACAGAGGTTAAAAGTATATTATTATAAATGTGTTAGTTATGCAAAACTGGGAAATGGGTAATAAAGGGATTATCTATCTTTTAAAACAATAATAATTCTGGTGTAGACTGTACCTTTAAACGGGGAGTTTGGTCTGTCACTGTGAAGCGGGTGTAAGCCTTACACTACCTGATCGATACAACATCATACCTGATGTTTTAAAGCACGTTATTCCAAACAATTTAGGAATGTTAGGTGATTTATGCCCTTTATGGCTTAAAACCAGGCTCTACATAAACTATGTAATTTTCCATGGGAGTTTTGCCATGGATCCCCCTCCGGCATGCCACAGTTCAGGTGTTAGTCCCCTTGAAACAACTTTTCCATCACTATTGTGGCCAGAAAGAATCCCTGTTGGTTTTAAAATTCGCCTGCCTATTGAAGTCAATGGCGGTTCCCCGGTTTTTAGGTTCGCGACATCACTAGTAATAAAGGGGTTATCTATCTTTTAAAACAATAAAAATTCTGGTGTAGACTGTCCCTTTAACAAAGAGAACTACTATAACCTTGGAGGATAGTTGTGTTTTTTAAAGGTCCTATGGACAAGAATTTATAAAGGGGGCTGTACCCCAGGGCTTACCGTTGCTAGTGCGACAGCATATTGGTTAACTCTCCTGGATAAAATTCAGGATAGGATAAAAGCTTCAAATTGGCTGATTCTTCCTTCACGTTATCAAACTGGATATTAGAGCCTGTTTCTATGGATGTTGGCTCTACGTCTAAGCTTTTAGCGATTCCTTACAAGGGGGGGGGACCTTGTTGGGACCTGGCTTGACGGAAATAATCTCTTTTGAAATTTAAAAAATTCTAAATAGTCTGCTGTTGAATCAAAGACAGCATGAAGAACATGCCCCGATTCGGGATCGGATCTTGTAGGGAGGCAGAATTTTGATCTTTGCTCAGGCTTGGGTTCGAGATGTTCAGGGTCCCTGGGCAATAGAAAATAGCGTTCCAGGGATACAAATTAGAGTTCAAAAGTTTTTCCTCCCAGAGGCAGGTTTCTGCTTTCAAGATTATCTGCAGATCAGACAAAAGGAGAGACGGTCTTACACTGTGTAGGAGACCTCTCAGACCTGGGAGTGATTGTTTCAGTTCCAATCCAGGTACAGCTTTTGGTTTTTTTACCCCAATCAGTTTGTGGTTCCCAAATAAGAGAGGGAACCTTCAGACCACTTTTTAGATCTCTCGAGTCTAAACATATTTCTTAGAATAACGTCCTTAAAAATGGAAACTATTAGTTCCATTCTTCTCTGTATCCAAGAGGGTCAACTTATGACAGTGGATTTAAAGGACACGTTCCTTCATGTACCATTCACAAGAATCATCTCTAGTTCTAAGGTTTGCCTTTCTGGTCAAACATCTCCAGTTTGTGGCTCTTCTTTTTGGTCTTGCCACAGTTTTCAGAGTTGTCACAAAAAAGGATATTATTATTTCCGCGAGTGGAAGGTAAATTTGGAAAAAGGTTCCTTAGTCCCAAGCACAAGAGTAGCTTCTTGGGATCCATAGTAGATTCCATGTCTATGAAGATTTTTCTGACCAAAGGTCATGAAATCTGAAATCATCCCGTTTGCTCGGTTCCATCTCAGTCCTCTGCAGTTAAGCATGCTCAGACAAAGGAGCAGGAGACAAGGGATTCTCTTCACTGGTGGTTGTCTCTGGATCATCTCTTCAAGGGATTCTGCTTCACAGACCATTCTGGGTGATTGTGACAACAGTCGCCAGTCTTCTACTATGGGGAGCAGTCTGGGGCTCTTTAAGGGCTCAGGGGGGGTTTGGACTCCGTTCTTCCTATAAACATTCTGGAGCTGAGAGTGATCTGCAATATTCTTCTGACCTGACCTTAGTTAGCCTCGGTACCAGTTTTTCAGGCTCCAGTCAAACAAAATAATGTCAGTGGTTTACATCAGTCATCAGGGAGGAATGAGGAGTTCCTTAGCGATGACAGAGGTATCTAAATTAATACAGTGGGCGAAGGCCCATTCTTGCTGTCTGTTGGCAATCCAAATCCCAGGGGTGGACAACTGGGTTGCGGATTTCCTGAGCAGGTAGACTCTTCACCCAAATCTGGTTTCTCTGAAACTGACTGATTGGAGATTGAACGCTTAATATTTTTCAAGCGGGGTTTTTTCTGACTCGGTCATTGAGACCATAATTCAGTCTTGTAAATAAAAAATACAAAATTATCTTATGATAAGGTGTATCTACCTATATTGGTGGGAATCCATGGGCTACTCATGGAGTAGAGATAGGATTCCTAGAAATTTGTCTTTTCTCCAAGAAGGTTTGGAGAAGGGTTTATCGAGTAATCAAGAAGGCCATCAACGCACAACTTGTTGACCACATCGAGACCAACCACATCTTGGACCCCTCCCAATCCGGTTTCAGGAGCAATCACAGCACAGAGACCGCCCTCCTCGCTGCTACACACGACATCCGCACCCTGCTCGACCAAGGAGAGACTGCTGCGCTCATTCTTCTAGACCTCTCAGCCGCATTCGACACTGTAGCCCACAGTGCCCTCCTGATGTGCCTACATGATGCTGGCATCCGCAAAAAGGCCCTGGAATGGATCACCTCCTTCCTCAGCGGCAGAACCCAGAAAGTCAGACTCCCACTCTTCTCCTCCAATCCCACAGCAATCAGCCCTCTTCAACATGGCCCCCCTCACCACCATCGTCCGACAACACAACCTCAACATTGTCTCCTACACCGACGATACCCAGTTTATCATCTCACTCACCCTAGACCCAGCCACCGCCAAGAAAAATGTCCACGAAGGACTTACAGCAATTGCCACCTGGATGAACAACAACCGTCTCAAACTCAACACTGACAAGACCGAAATCCTCCTCCTCGGACCCACCAAATCTGCATGGGATGACTCCTGGTGGCCCACAGCCCTCGGACACCCTCCTACTCCAACACACCATGCACGAAATCTAGGCGTCATGGTTATTCAGATAAGGTAGTATTATGGACTAAACTAGGTTTTCTTCCTAAGGTTGTTTCAGACAGGAACATTAATCAGGAGATTGTTGTTCCTTCCTTGTGTCCTAATCCTTCTTCTCAAAAGGAGCATCTTCTGCACAATTTAGACGTGGGCCATGCTTTAAAATTTTACTTGCAAGCGACTAAGGACTTTGGTCAGTCCTCTTCTTTGTTTGTAATTTTCTCAGGAAAACATAGGGGTCAGAAAGCTACGACTTCTTCTCTTTGTTTTTGGCTGAAGAGTATCATCCGCTTTGCATATGAGACTGCTGGACAGCAGCCTCCTGAAAGAATTACGGCTCATTCCATTAGAGCGGTTGCTTCCTCATGGGCATTCAAAAATGAAGCTTCTATAGAACAGATTTGCAAGGCTGCAACTTGGTCTTCTCTTCACACTTTTTCTAAATTTTACAAATTTGATACTTTTTCCTCGGCTGAGGCTGTATTTGGAAGAAAGGTTCTTCAGCAGTGGTGCCTTCCGTTTAGGTTCCCTGTCTTGTCCCTCCAATATCATCTGTGTCCTCTAGCTTGGGTATTGTATCCCATAAGTAATGAAGATGATCCGTGGACTCATTATGTCTTTAAGAAGAAAAGAAAATTTATGCTTACCTGATAAATGTATTTCTTCTTAGACACAATGAGTCCACGCCCCGCCATGTTCTTTTAAGACAGGTTCTGGGTTATTGTAAACTTCAGACACCTCTGCACCTTGGCTTTTCCTTTCTCTCCCTAACTTCGGTGACTGGAGTGGGAGGGAACGGAGGAGCTATTTAACAGCTCTGCTGTGGTGCTCTTTGCCGCCTCCAGGAGTTGTATATCCCATAAGTAATGAAGATGATCCGTGGACTCATCGTGTCTAAGAAGAAATAAATTTATCAGGTAAGCATAAATTTTCTTTTTGTAAAGTTCGCCCCCTGCTCCCTGCTAACTTCGCTCCCCCAGTTAAGTTTACCTATCCAGTTAGCTCCATTACTTTCTATGGGAAACAGCTTTGAACTCACAGGGACAGCACCTACCTTGAAGGCAGCCCCTGCGAATGTTGGCGTTGAAAACCATATCTGATACAGCAAAGATTTAAAGTGAGAGTTTTCCTATCAGCCAGTAAGAAACTGATCCCTGTGAATCATCATAGATACGCATTTACCTTTAGTTTTAATATGAATTTATCAACTATTTACTTCTATTATCTAATTTGCTTAATTCTCTTGATGTTCTTCATTGAAAAGCATAATTAGATAGGCCCAGCATCGCTAATTGGTGGTTGGTCATATATGCCTCATGTTATTGGCTCAATAGACTATTTCTTCAACAAAGGATACTAAGTGAATGAAGCAAATTAGATAATAGAAGTACATTTGAAATTTATATTCTCTGTCTGAATCATGAAAGAAACATTTTGGGTTTCATGTCCATTTAAGCAACTTTAAATTTACCATATTATAAAAAAATGTGCTTAAAAGTTGAATTCTTATCTTTCATATGCATTTTTAGATTTCTTATTAGTTTATTGGCCCTGTGAAAATAATCACAGATGCAAGTCTTATGCATCTCTGCCACTCTATCTTTCCATCCATTTTCACTTAACTGTGTGCACTCAATTTCAGTTTTTACTAAAATAAAACCTTTTAATAATTTGTGCGCCTATCTGCACAATAGAACAGAATAACGAAACAGGATAAAAGTATTGTTTTTTTTAATCCATCAAGATGTAGATTCTTAACATTACCATATTATTTTAAAAGCATTAGTCAAAGGCAGCCCTAATTTGAGGGAAGCATTAGGATCATCATTGGAACTGACATTGTTTAGATGGAAACATTTGGAATAACAGCTCTCTCTCAGTGTAGCATAGATGACAATCTTTTTAGCAATCCAGAAGTTAAGCAGAAATAAAATGTGGGTAAAACAGAATAAATGGTAACTTTTAAAATATATTTTACTTTACCGCTCTGTATACAGTGCATAGGTTGTCTTTGTGTTCATTTCCTCTTAAACAAAACATTTAGATAAAAGATGCACTACTGGGAACTACTTAAACACATTGAATGAGTCAATGACAAGAGGCATATATGTGCAGCCATCAATCACCAGCTAGCTCCCAGTAGTCCAGTGCTGTTCCTTAGGCTACCCAGGTATGCTTTTTAACAAAAGGTACCATGACCATTAAGCACATTACATAGTAGGAAAGTTGTTAAAAACTGCATTCTAAATCACAGGTGATTATGCTTCTAGAAACACACTTCACTAGTACTACAACACCAAAATACTGGGATGCAGCTTTCCCAATTCAATACCATGCAGTAGGAGCTAAAAAAACAAAGAGGGGTTTCCATCTTAATGCAAGCCGTCCTTGGCTTTCAGGAGGAGAAAGTGATTAGGGATCCAGAGGGGAGATTCCTTATCTTGAAAGGTAAAATTCAGGGTAGCCCAATAGTTCTAGGTAATATTTATGCTCCTAATGAGGACCAGGGAAGATTTATAGCTAAAATCAGTAAAATCTTAACTTTGTGGAAGAAATACAAGATAGTCCTTGGAGGGGATTTTAACCTTACAATTAATGACCAAGTAGATAGATCCCCAGCGCCGCACAAAGCTTCTTCTAAAATCCTAAATGACTTAATATTAGACCATAACCTAATAGACGTCTGGCGCATATGTAATCAAACAGCAAAAGGCTTTACTTATTACTCAGTTGTACACCAGTCCTACTCTAGGATTGACTACATCTTTCTTAGCCAAATTTTGTGTCCACTATTAGTAAATACAAACATATCACAAACATCCTGGTCTGATCACTCTATTGTAGAGATCTCCCTACATGGGTTATTTGACCCTTCAAGACAGAGAAACTGGACACTAGATATGCATTTGCTAAAGGATGAAATAATTTCACAGAGAGTGTGCAAGTCTATTAAGGACTTTTGGCAAATAAATAAAGGTTCCACAGATAATCCACTATTTGCATAGGGAGGATTTAAATCTTCAAAATAGGAGAGAGGGTGGCAGGCACTACAAGAACCAAACGGGCTCACATTAAAGTTAAAATGCAAACAAACTTTAATGAAAAATATATATAAAATATACATAAGAGGCTTATTCATAGGCTCTGAATAAGCGCCACTAGGGGGCGCGAAACGCGTCAGGCCTTCCTTGTCACACTATTTTTTCCCCCCTGCTCTTGTGTCTAGCCTCTTATGTATATTTTATATATATTTTTCATTAAAGTTTGTTTGCATTTTAACTTTAATGTGCGCCCGTTTGGTTCTTGTAGTGCCTGCCACCCTCTCTCCTATTTTGGCTACTTTGAGCGATCCTGAGTCGCATCGCAGGCTATGGCACTCTTCCAGCTCTGCTCATTGGTGGATTTCACATCATACTCACATTTGCCGGTTCCGGATGCAGCTACACCGCTCTCACCTCCGTTCTTGCTAACAGCATCTAAATCTTATCTCAGAGGTATACTTATTAGAGAAAAGGCTCTTATAGCCAAAAAGAAAAAAGATATCCTCCAGCAAAAAATTTTGAACTAGAAAGACTTCAGAGGCTCCATATTAACAATAAATCAGAAGCAGAAATAGACAATATGCTGAATGAAGAGGCACTATCATCTTTAAGAATCATAGAAGCACAATACTTTATATACGCTAATAAGCCTAATCGAATGCTGGCTAGGAAAATTAGAAACATAACCAGATCCTCTTCTGTTCCCCAACTGCAAGCGCAAGAGGGACACCTCCTTAATGACCCATCACAAATAGCCAATGCATTTGCAGACTTCTACCAATCCTTATATAATCTTAAAATTCATAAGTCCACACATAGAGACACACAAATTAAAACCTTTCTGATGGAAAGTAACATCCCACAACTAACTGAGGAACATGCATGCCAGCTAGAAGCCCCAATCTCGCCCAGGGAGGTTATGATTGCAATTAAACAAGTTAAAAGTAACAAAGCACCAGGGCCAGATGGGTATTCAGGTGGGTTTTATAAAAAGTTTTCTGTAGATTTAGTCACACGCTTGGTTGAATCCTTTAACTATATACTGCAGGGAGGCTTTATCCCACCAGAACTTCTATCGGCGAGAATTTGTGTGGTACCTAAACCGGGTAAAGATAAATTCCATTGCAAAAATTATAGACCCATATCATTAATAAATTTAGATCTGAAGCTTTTCACTAAAATACTGGCCAATAGATTAAACCCGCTGCTGACCAAGTTGATTAAGCCTGACCAAGTAGGTTTTATAAGAGGGAGGGAGGCTCCTGATAATGTCAGGAAGTTAATAGACTTACTGGATTATGCAAACAAAGAAAGAATGCCTTCTCTGTTCCTCTCGTTGGATGCAGAGAAGGCGTTCAATAGGATATATTGGGATTATATGTTCTTGATGCTGCAACAGTTTGGGATTAAGGGAAAGTTTTTAAAGGCAATCCAAGTATTATATACAACCCCGTCAGCATTTATCAGACTTTCTGGTTATCAATCTAAAACAATCAAGATTCGAAATGGAACGAGACAGGGGTGCCCTCTTTCCCCATTACTTTTTGCTCTTTGTATAGAGCCATTAGCAGCAACCATCAGAAACAAGAGTGATATATCAGGAATTCAAATTGGCAACACGGTGCATAAACTCGCGTTGTTTGCTGATGACGTTATACTGACTATTACTAAACCTATGTTGCCCCTCCCCCCACTTTATGAACTACTATCAGACTTTGGAAGGCTATCCGGCTACAAAATAAATAACGACAAGTGCGAGGCCCTTGGGATCCACCTCCCTGACACAACGAAAAAACTACTTGAGATAAATTTTGATTTTAAATGGGCTTCTCCGGCTACCACATATGTGGGCATTGCCATACCAAACAATTTAGACAACCTATATAAACTAAACTATAAAAAAATGTTTGCACATCTTAAAAAAAAAATGATGACTTGGTCATCTTATAAAATCTCTTTTTATGGGAAAATAGTTATCACAAAAATGATAATTCTACCCAAGCTGCTCTACCTGTTCAGAGCATTGCCTATCAATGTCCCCCAGGAGGATCTAAACGATATGCAAAGATATATGTTAAAGTTTATCTGGGTTAATAAAAAGGCTAGAATTAATAGAATTTTTTTATTACAGAATAAGGAGCGGGGTGGACTAGGAGTACCGAATCTACAAAATTACTTCTGGGCAGTCAGATTAGCGCAGACCTCACTTTGGAGTCTAGAGGGGGATGATATTTTGTAGGTAAAATTGGAAAGTGATATGTTACGACTGTCTCCAATCTACCAGATCTTATGGACAGCCAAGCGGGATAGACCATTGAAATGGGCACACTACATTTCAATAGCACACACTATTAAAATATCGGACACTATACAGATGAGGTTCAACCTTCACACGACTAGCTCTGTAGCAACACCACTTATTTTGCCATCTGTTCAGATCTCAAAAACAATAAGTAACATTTGGGCGAATAAAGGACTATATCAAATTGCAGATATTTGGATAAATTCAAAGATTATTCCTTTTGAGAAATATAACTCTATCCAACCGGCATCACCGGGCTCTTGGTTCCAGTATATGCAGTTGAAATCAAGGTTGAGGGAGATAGGCAGACCACCTACGCACTCAGAACATACTCCCTTTGAGAAATTATGCACATAAAAATCTAGAACTAGGGGAGCTATAACAATTTTGTACAACTTTTTAAATACGAATAGATCAGGAGACAAATTGCATTTTATGGAAAAATGGGAAGAGGAGGGGCAATTTGCAAAAGAACCGTTAGAATGGTCAGATATTTTGAAAAAGGGACAGACATGTTCTATTAGTGCAAATTTAAAAGAAAGCTATATCAAGGTAGCATACAGGTGGTACCTACACCCAAGCAGAATACAATGGTCAGACAAAACCCCCAAGAATTGCTATCGAGGTTGCACAGATATCGGCTCCTACACACATATGTGGTGGTCCTGTACAGAGGTGCAAAAACTTTGGTCCCAAACTAGCAATCTCCTTTCCGAGATATTAAGTAAGCAAATTACTTTAACTAGAGAGCAGGCTCTATTACACTTCCCGATTGAGGGCCTCACCAAACCTAAATTAAAGTTAGTGGGAATAATTTGCACAGCTGTTAAGACTACAATTGCAAGGTTCTGGAAGTCCTCGGTACCTAGCTATAATTTAATACTCAATAAAATCAAATATTACTATAAAATGGCGAAGATTTCCTCTGCCTTGCTTAATACTGGAACAGAGTTCCTTCAGGTCTGGGAGGACTGGATAGTTTGGATAGATAAACAACGGATGACTAATAGACGTAGCATCCAGACCACAGAGGCAACGCACATAAAAGACACAAGGCGGAGGGTTGGTGACCACGAGTGACACATGTTCTTGATCTTTCTTCTTACTAACTCTAAGATTTCCTTTCTCGACCTTATCTATTCTTTCTCACTGTCATTACTCTTTTATAAAAGATTGCAAGTATAGAAAAATGCTTTGCAATTTCTTTTTTTCCATGATTAATATCGTCTGGGGATACCCCCCAGCCATGACGGACAATATAATACCAATGAAGAGGATTGTTGTATATGATATGGGGGGCCTATATGAGTGAAATGCCATGGAATATGTTATGTTATTCAATAAAATGATTTCGTAAAAAAAAAAACTGCATGTTCTATCTGAAAGTTTAACAGTAAAACAGATATGGAGTGAGCGCTAAAGCAAGCTTAATAGGCTAAAAGGATGATGAATGTAAGGAGGAGATGGTCACTAATAATTCAATGAGCTAAAACGATATAGTACTGATCTCAATAGTAAAAGATCTACAATTTATTAAAATGCATATAGACAAAAACAGGTGTTAAACATAGATAAAGTTAAAAAAAACCTAGCATGGATCCATGTAATAGCTAAAATAAGGTATAACAATAATTCAAATAATGATAAAAGCAATGATAAAACCAATCAGATATGAAGTCTGTGAGATCCTCTATAAACTAAGTAGGAGATCCCTTGCTTAGTGTTAATGTGGGTGCAAATATATGTTAACACAGTTAAAACAATAGAAATGGTATCCAGGTACCAAACAGTGATTGAAAACATGCAATTTGCAATTAATGGAAAACATAATTACACTGGGTACAAAGTTACAATGTCCAAATTCATTAACATCCAATAAATATAAAAAAAAAATCCAAAAAGTAAAAGTGAAGAATAGATCCAAATATGAGAGAAAGTTCACAAAGTTCAAGTGGAAATTCAAACAGTGGCCAAAGGTGATCCAACTGAGGTAAAACAGCAAAACATAAAATCCAATATGTGAAAAAATATTAGTTGTGTACAGTGTAATCCAAAAATAAGTACAAAATCGATCCAAAAATACAAGTAGAGATCCAAAAAATAATAAGAAGTTGTGATCCAAAAATTACATGTAGTGATTCAAAAAATAAAGTCCAAGTAAATTAAAAACTCAAAGTTTATGTGGAAAAAACCTCTGTATCAAATATGTTGTGGATAACAGCAAGAAATCAATAAAAACAAAAAGTAGGTACAAAAATAAAAATATAAAAACGATCCAAACCTATGAAAAAACAAAAACAAACAATGGTGCAGTAAAGTTTTTTACACTTTAAAATATATGAAAATAAGCTTACCAGTATGTCTGTGTCAACGTGTTTCGGCCTATCTTAAGGCCTTTCTCAAGACTATACTGATGTGTAACTACTGGGAGCTTATATGGGGTACCAAGTGACGTGATTGGTGGTGGGTTTGGCGCCAAAAATGGATGTGACACCTCTTCCTGTTTGACCCATTGGATTTTGGGACATAATTGAGCTCTTTTTCTTTTAATTTAATTAATATTATTATTAGATTAATCCTTATATTTACATACCCCAATGTGTTTAAGAGTTGACTCCAATTTTTTCATATCTATAGTCGATTTAAATCCAAATTATATTGACAAAAACCTTCAGTGAGTACCGGTACTTCCGGTTTCGTGTATCACTTCTGGTTTTGTTAAGGTCACTTCCGCGGAGTATGTCACTTCCGGTTTCGTTAGGGTCACTTCCGGTATGTCACTTCTGGTTTCGCTAGGGTCACTTCCGGTTTTGCAGATTTTACTCCCCACTTCCGGTTTAAGTTGTTTAGTATTGGTATGATAAATCCCATGTCACTTATATTTGTAATAGTTTTTGGGCATATCTTCAATAATGATGTTGTTATATAGGAGTAAGTTATCAGTTATAAAAAGCCTAAAATTGTCAGTTATAAACAATGTTGAGCTAATCATATCCAATGTATCAAATGAAATGATAAAGTAATATATTGGTAAGAAATGTATGTATTTGAATAAAAATACATATAATAATAAAAATAAAGATAAAAATAAAAGTAAGAGCAATGTATTTGAATAATCTCCTAAAATCGTTATTAAAATCTTTAATATATAAGTCTGAACTCTAAAGAACTATATATTAGCTCAAACGATGAATGGGACCTATATATATATATATATATATATATATATATATATATATATATATATATATATATATATATATATATATATATATATCTGTGGGTTCAAAGGTATCTCAAAGATCTATTTGTATTCATAAAGTGTTGATGTTGGTAAGGGAGAAACCATTCATGTGAGAAAAGGGAGAAACGATATATATGTCAGACCAAAAGAAAGCGAAAGTAATCGTCTTGTGGTACAATTGGGACAACAGAAACTGGTTAAAAGAGTTCATAATAGTAAAAATTCAGAGTTTTACATAAAATAGTCTGTATTCATAAAAACCTCATAAAAAGTCCTCTTGAAGGGGTCTAGGGATGTATCCCTAATAAGCATTGAATCTGGATCATTTGGTTCTCAAAACATTTGTGGGATCCAGCAATTGGATATTTTTAAAATGTTAAAACTGTATATCTATATGGGAAGAGAATGATGTGTAAGTCCGATGGTGAATCAAAATATGTTAGCCTTTTTTGCTAAAAATATGTGTCTAAAACCATATCTACATAGTATGTCCTAGATTTCGGAGGGTCATATGGGGCACACAAGACGATTACTTTCGCTTTCTTTTGGTCTGACATATATATGGTTTCTTCCTTTTCCCACATGAATGGTTTCTCCCTTACCAACATCAACACTTTATGAATACAAATAGATCTTTGAGATACCTTTGAACCCACAGATATATATATAGGTCCCATTCATCGTTTGAGCTAATATATAGGTCTTTAGAGTTCAGACTTATATATTAATGATTTTAATAACGATTTTAGGAGATTATTCAAATACATTGCTCTTACTTTTATTTTTATTTTTATTATTATATGTATTTTTATTCAAATACATACATTTCTTACCAATATATTACTTTATCATTTAATTTGATACATTGGATATGATTAGCTCAACATTGCTTATAACTGACAATTTTAGGCTTTTTATAACTGATAACTTGCTCCTATATAACAACATCATTATTGAAGATATGCCCAAAAACTATTACAAATATAAGTGACATGGGATTTATCATACCAATAATAAACAACTTAAACTGGAAGTGGGGAGTAAAATCGCCAAAACCGAAAGTGACCCTAGCGAAACCGGAAGTGACATCCCGGAAGTGACCCTGACAAAACCGGAAGTGACATACCGGAAGTGACCTTAACGAAACCGGAAGTGATACATGAAACCGGAAGTACCGGTACTCACTGACGTTTTTTGTCAATATAATTTGGATTTAAATCGACTAGAGATATGAAAAAATTGGAGGCAACTCTTAAACAAATTGGGGTATGTAAATATAAGGATTAATATAATAATAATATTAATTAAATTAAAAGATAAAGAGCTCAATTATGTCCCAGAATCCAATCCAATCAAACAGGAAGAGGTGTCACATCCATTTTTGGTGCCAAACCCACCACCAATCACGTCACTTGGTACCCCATATAAGCTCCCAGTAGTTACACATCAGTATAGTCTTGAGAAAGGCCTTAAGATAGGCCAAAACGCGTTGACACAGACATACTGGTGAGCTTATTTTCATATATTTTAAAGTGTAAAAAACTTTATTGCACCATTGTTTGTTTTTGTTTTTTCACAGGTTTGGATCGTTTTTATATTTTTATTTTTGTACCTACTTTTTGTTTTTATTGATTTCCTGCTGTTATCCACAACATATTTGATACAGAGGTTTTTTCCACATAAACTTTGAGTTTTTAATTTACTTGGACTTTATTTTTTGAATCACTACATGTAATATTTGGATCACAACTTCTTATTATTTTTTGGATCTCTACTTGTATTTTTGGATCGATTTTGTACTCATTTTTGGATTACACTGTACACTACTAATATTTTTTCACATATTGGATTTTATGTTTTGCTGTTTTACCTCAGTTGGATCACCTTTGGCCACTGTTTGAATTTCCACTTGAACTTTGAACTTTCTCTCATATTTGGATCTATTCTTCACTTTTACTTTTTGGATTCTTTTTTTTTTATAATTATTGGATGTTAATGAATTTGGACATTGTAACTTTGTACCCAGTGTAATTATGTTTTTCCATTAATTGCAAATTGCATTTTTTCAATCACTGTTTGGTACCTGGATACCATTTCTATTGTTTTAACTGTGTTAACATATATTTGCACCCACATTAACACAAAGCAAGGGATCTCCTACTTAGTTTATAGAGGATCTCACAGACTTCATATCTGATTGGTTTTATCATTGCTTTTATCATTATTCGAATTATTGTTATACCTTATTTTAGCTATTACATGGATCCATGCTAGGTTTTTTAACTTTATCTATGTTTAACACCTGTTTTTGTCTATATGCATTTTAATAAATTGTAGATCTTTTACTATTGAGATCAGTACTATATCGTTTTAGCTCATTGAATTATTAGTGACCATCTCCTCCTTACATTCATCATCCTTTTAGCCTATTAAGCTTGCTTTAGCGCTCACTCCATATCTGTTTTACTGTTATCCTTTTGTAGTCCGCTAGGGGAGTTATTCGGTAGTGAGCTTTAGGCCGTTTCTATAGCGCTTGGGTTACCACACACTTACTATCTGAAAGTTTACATTTGACTTTACTGTCCCTTTTGAAAGTCCACAATTCACAGTGCAGAGAAGAGTCACATCTATCAAATAAATATAAGATGGTTGTCAAATCCATTATAGGTAAATGGAGGTATATCGGGGGAACATGAGGCAGTGTTAGCCAGGCATGCCAATGGGTTAACACTACATGAGTTGTATTTAACGTGGGGCTGGAAATAAACAGCATCATGAGAGTGAATTGAAGGGTCTTTATTGAAGTAATTATAGGGTCTTAGGTAAAAGCCCACTCCATTTCCTGCAGTAACCGTGTTGGGAATATCTTCTGCATGGGGGATGTGCAGGAACCCAGCTGTGATCCAGGCTACCAGATCCTAGAAACACAAAGGGTAAGACAACATAATGAGCAGCCTCCTGACATTAGAGATGGTGCATTTTTTCTCAAAACACAAAATGAAGATCACATTCACTTTATTATCTTGTCCAATACATTTTAAATATTATCACATATAGGAGGGGGGTTGACATGGACTGGAAGATCCTTGGATGAGATGTAATGAACGGCTTGTGTGAAAATGGCACCTAAGAATGGGGTATAAGGGGGATTATGGCTGATATGGAGATGATTTAGCTAGCTCCGTATAGGACAAAAGAGGATGAACCTGCCCATGCTTGGTGTATGTAAGAACCGGAGAATTCAGGGTGCAGTAAATACCCACATACTAACCTGATCTTTGATACTTTCATTATCGATGAAGCTAGAAAATTTGACAGTTGGGGACCAGGGGTCATTTTGGTTGTAGATGCTGCTGCTTTGAGGCTCCTCATCTTTGCGCTTTGTGACTGCCAGCTTGTACCTGCAAATACACAAACTGAACATTGAGAAAACAGCATCAATCTATACACAGGTCTTTACACTGTTACGGCACCCAATGGAAAGTATACCTATCACAGTGATATGTTAAATCACCACCAGGTGTTTATTAAAGGGGCAGATCTCTGAGTTAAAAGCCAATGAAAACCAGAATTGTTAATTGCATTTGTATATGGGAAACTGAGAGCTTTACAACCCTAGCATATTTTACACTATTTTGTACCTTAAAGTGTTATGTTCCCATTGGTATTGCAATATATTAATGGGGGACTTATAATAAATTAGTTTAAATGTATGCATTGCCTAAACTTTCCCAAACATTATAATTTGACCTAAATTGAGAGATAATCTGCTGTACATTCAGAGAATAAGGCAGTAACACATTTGTTATCATAAGCTCAAATGAATTGTATGGTAATACCAAATGCCTTAGTTGAGTCAACATAGCTACAATTTGCTATTTTTATTACCCACTCATCCGTCATTACTGGTGTTGATGCCTTGTGAATAAACAACCATAATCAACACTCACATGCAAATTAAATAAGTAGCTCCTTTAAAAAAAAATGCCAAGCTAGAAGAATGCGTAAACAAGAAGTCATAGAAGCATGGAAGGAACCGTAGCAACAGTCACTCACTTGGCCCAGTTCATTGAGTTGTGAACTGAACTGGCCTCTGGCAGAAAGTCCCCAGCAAAGCTGACCATCTGGATTCTGTAGGACCTCTCATGGCCCCATTTGTTCTTCTTATTGCTAGCAAATTGCATGTATCGAGGCATACTGGAATGTAACTGAAAAGCTGCCTCATTTTCAGAGTCCAACGTTTTCCTGGTGAGCTTTGTCCTTTGTATTTGCATTTCTGGATTCCATGGAACAGTAAAGGGCTCAAACTCCATATCATGGGCAACCAGTGAGTTATTGGTTCCTGCAAATTAAAGACAAAACAAAAAACATTAATGACAATGAAATCAGGGTGAAACTGTTACAAATGTATAACCATTATATGATTACAAAAAGATAACTATACACATACTATCACATGATAAAATTATATACTTACAAAATATTATAATTGACCTAAAAATACACAAGAAAACCTGTGAGAACTACAGCAATATCTAAAAAATGTGACATAGATAGATAGAGATACTGTAAATGGTATTTCACACATTTTAATGCCTTAAAAGCTAGGGCCTCTATTTATCAAGCCGTCAACCGCAAATACGCTGGAATTCCGCAGCGTATTTGTGGCGAGGCTGATTCGCCATAGTTATCAAGCCCTACAGACCGGCAAAAGTAGAATCTAGTGACGTAACCTAAGATCCGCCGGACTCAGTCCGACACAGATCGATGGTTACGTCACTCCAGATGTTCCGTACTCAAGTTCGGCACAATCTGACTAGTTTTGGAAGTTATCAAAGAACAACCAGGTACGATCGCCACTATTCCGGCCCAGCGTACCTGGTGTTCAATCAGCCGCCCTGGAGGAGGCGGATCCCATAGGAATCAATGGGAGTCTGACAGCAGCGAGCGCTCATGTTCGCTGCTGCCCGATATCCCATTGATTCCTATGGGAAGTGTCTGCATCTAACACCCTAACATGTACCCCGAGTCTAAACACCCCTAATCTGCCCCCCCTACACCGCTGCCACCTACTTTATACTTATTAACCCCTAAACCATCTCCCCGACACCGCCGACACCTACATTATACGCATTAACCCCTAAACCGCCACTCCCGGACCCCGCTGTAACTATAATAAATTTATTAACCCCTAAACCGCCGCTCCCGGAACCCGCCGTCACCTACATTATACCTATTAACCCCTAATCTGCCACCCCCATACCGCTGCCACCTACATAAAGTTATTAACCCCTATCCTGCTGATCCCGGACCCTGCCGCAAATAAATTAATTGTTTAACCCCTAAACCGCCACTCCCAGAGCCCACAGCCACCTACATTACATTTATTAACCCCCTAATCTTCCCCCCCCTCCACCACCGCCACCTACATAAAGTTATTAACCCCTATCCTGCCGATCCCGGACCCCGCCGCAAATAAATTATTTGTTTAACCCCTAAACCGCCGCTCCCGAAGCCCACCACCACCTACATTACATTTATTAACCCCTAATCTGCCCCCCTCCACCTACAATATATTTATTAACCCCTAAACCTAAGTCTAAACCTAACCCTAACACCCCCCCTAACTTAAATATTATTTAAATTAATCAAAATAAATATTCCTATAATTAAATAAATTAATCCTATTTAAAACTAAATACTTACCTATAAAATAAACCCTAATATAGCTACAATATAACTAATAGTTACATTGTAGCTATTTTAGGGTTTATTTTTATTTTACAGACAACTTTGTATGTATTTTAACTAGGTACAATAGCTATTAAATAGTTATTAACTATTTAATAGCTAACTGGCTAAAATAAATACAAAATTACCTGTAAAATAAATCCTAACCTAAGTTATAATTACATCTAACACTACACTATCATTAAATAAATTAAATTAATTAACTACAATTACCTAACATTAAATAAAATTAACTAAAATTCACTAAAGTACAAAAAAACCCCTCTACATTACAGAAAATAAAAAAATTACAAGAAGTTTAAACTAATAACACCTAATCTAAGCCCCCTAATAAAATAAAAAGCCCCCCAAAATAATAAAATCCCCTACCCTAAACTAAATTACAAATAGCCCTTAAAAGGGCCTTTTGCGGGGCATTGCCCCAAAGTAATCATCTCTTTTACCTGTAAAAAAAAAAGAAATACAACCCCCCAACATTAAAACCCACCACCCACACACCCAACCCTACTCTAAAACCCACCCTAACCCCCCTTAAAAAACCTAACACTACCCCCTTGAAGATCACCCTACCTTGAGCCGTCTTCACCCAGCCGGGCACAAGTGGTCATCCGATCCGGCCAGAAGTCTTCATCGAATCTGGGCAGAAGAGGTCCTCCAAGCGGCAGAAGTCTTCATCCAAGCGGCATCTTCCATCTTCAATCAACCGGAGCGGAGCGGGTCCATCTTCAATCCAGCCGACGCGGAGCCATCCTCTTCAAACGACGTCCTAACACAGAATGAAGGTACCTTTAAGTGACGTCATCCAAGATGGCGTCCCTTGAATTCCAATTGGCTGATAGGATTCTTTCAGCCAATCAGAATTAAGGTAGGAAAAATCCTATTGGCTGATGCAATCAGTTGCATTCTATTGGCTGATCTGATTCGATGAAGACTTCTGGCCGGATTGGATGACCACTTGTGCCCGGCTGGGTGGTGGTTTTTAATGTTGGGGGGTTATATTTCTTTTTTTTTCAGGTAAAAGAGCTGATTACTTTGGGGCAATGCCCCGCAAAGGCCCTTTTAAGGGCTATTTGTAATTTAGTTTAGGGTAGGGAATTTTATTATTTTGGGGGGCTTTTTTTATTTTATTAGGGGGCTTAGATTAGGTGTTATTAGTTTAAATTTTTTGTAATTTTTTTTATTTTCTGTAATTTAGAGGTTTTTTTTGTACTTTAGTTAATTTTAGTTAATTTTATTTAATGTTAGGTAATTGTAGTTAATTAATTTAATTTATTTAATGATAGTGTAGTGTTAGGATGACCTATCCATCATTTCTGATGGCAGAAATGGCCTGCATCGATCGGAGGAAGCTGGAGCTGCTGTGAAGATTAAAAGGTAAGTTTTTTTTCACAACAGGAGTGAAATGTAAATTTTGATGAATTAAAGTGCCCCTGTTTTTAATCTAATATTTTAAAACCGGGCACTTTAGCATCAAAATTGACATTCAGTTTAAAGTAACATGAAACCCAAGATTTTACTTTCATGATTCAGATACAATTTAAAAAAAGTTTTCAGTTTACTTCTAACCTGACATTTTCTTAATTCTCTTGATATCATTTGCTGAAGGAGCATTAAGGAACTACTGGGAGATAACAGGAGATCAAAGCAAATTAGACAACACTAGGCAATAAGCCTGCTTAAACGGCAGTCTATATAAAAAAATAAAAACTACAACCCCCAAAGCTAAAATTACAAAAAATGAAAATGTAAAATTACAGAAAAAAATAAACGAAGCTATCCAAAATAAAAAATGTAAACCTAAACTAATACCCCTATAAAAATAAAAAATCCCCCCAAAATAAAAACACCCCCTGATCTAATACTAAACTACCAATAGGCCTTAAAAGCGCTTTTGTAGGGCATTGACCTAGGTTAAATAGCTCTTGTACCTAAACAAATTACCAATTACCCCTAACAGTAAACCCCATCCACCAAACCCCCCCAAAATAAGAAAAACTAACAGTAAAAAACCTAAAGGGGCATTTGTATGGGCATTGCCCTTAAAAGGGCATTCAGCTCTTTTACTGCTCTTAAAAGGGCAATCAGCTCTTTTCCAGCCCATTAAATCCCTACTCTTAAAAATAAAAAACAATCCTAACACCAAGCTTCAAATAGGTACTCACCGTTCCTGAAATCCAGCAGAGAAGGTCTTCTACCAGACGGATACATCATCTTCTATCTTCATCAGGAGCGAAGGCAGCACAGAGCGGAGGTGCGGAGCTGTGGATCCTCAGCGGCGGTGCAGAGCAGTCCTCCCCGATGCATGGATCCTCAGCGTCGGTTCTCGCGGCATGGAGGCTTCTCTTCATCCGATGTCCGTCGTACACTAAAGATTGAATGCAAGGTACCGAAATCAATTAAATTTTTAAATCAGCCAATATAATTAGAGCTACTGAAAACCTATTGGCTGTTCAAATCAGCCAATAAGATTTCAGTAGCTCTCATCCTATTGGAATGCAAGGTACCTCAATCTTCAGTGTGTGACGGACGATCGCATGAAGAGGAGCCTCCACGCCGATGAGGACCACCGCCGCCGAGGAACGCCGCTGAGGATCCACACATCGGGGAAGCCAGCTACGTGCTGATTTCGCTCCGGATGAAGATAGAAGATGATGGAGCCGCCTAGAATACCTTCTTTGCCGGACTTCAGGAACAGCGAGTACCTATTTGTGGCTTAGTGTTAGAATTTTTTTTTTTTAGGGTTTATTTTTATTTTTAAGATTAGGGATTTAATGGGCTGGAATAGAGCTGATTGCCTTTTTAAGGGCAGTAAAAGAGCTGAATACCCTTTTAAGGACAATGCACATACAAATGCCCGTTTAGGGGCAATGGGTAGTTTAGGTTTTTTTAGTGTTAGTTTTTATTTATTTTGTTGGGTTTGGTGGGTGGGGGGTTTTACTGTTAGGGGAGCTTTAGTCATTTTAAATGTAAAAGAGCTGTTTAACTTAGGGCAATGCCCTACAAAAGGCTCTTTTAAGGGCTATTGGTAGTTTAGTTCAGGGGTGTTTTTATTTTGGGGGGGAGGTTATTTTCATAGGGATTAGGTTTAATTTTTTTTATTTTTGATAATTTTGTTTATTTTTTCTGTAATTTTAGAGTTTTTTATTTTTTGTAATTTTAGATTTTTTTTTTTGTAATTTGATGTTAGGTTTTATTTAAAGCGACACTGAACCCAAATTTTTTCTTTCGTTATTCACATAAAGCATGACATTTTAAGCAACTTTTTAATTTACTCCTATTAACAAATTTTCTTCATTCTCTTGGTATCTTTATTTGAAATGCAAGAATGTAAGTTTAGATGCCGGCCCATTTCTGGTGAACAACCTGGGTTGTTCTTGCTGATTGGTGGAAAAATTTAACCACCCATAAAAAAGTGCTGTCCAGAGTACTGAACCCCAAAAAAAATCTTAGATGCCTTCTTTTTCAAATAAAGATAGCAAGAGAACAAAGAAAAATTGATAATAGGAGTAAATCAGAAAGTTGCTTAAAATTGCATGCTCTATCTGGATCACGAAAGAAAAAATTTGGGTTCAGCATCCCTTTAAGTGTAACTTAGTATCAGGGTTAATTTAGGGGGGTGTTAGGTTAGGGGGCTTAGTAATTAAATTAGTTATTTGCATTGTGGGTGTTTGTGTTTTAGGGGTTAATGGGTTAATTAGGTTTATTGCAAAGTGGGGGTTTGTTGGTTTAGGGGTTAATAGGTTAATTAGGTTTATTGCTATGTGAGGGGTTGGCAGTTAAGGGGTTAATATTTAAATTATGTTATTTGCAGATTAGGGGTTAATTATTTTATTATTTTGCAATGTGGGGGTTTGCGGTTTAGGTGTTTGTTAATACTTTGGGGACTATTTATCAAGCCGTCAACCGCAAATACGCTGGAATTCCGCAGCGTAATTGTGGCGAGCCTGATTCTCCTTAGTTATCAAAGGCTACAGACTGGCAAAAGTAGAACATACGATCCGCCCATCTCAGTCTGACAGAGATCAATGATTACTTCACTACAGATGTTCCGAATGCAAATTCGCGCTATCTGACTTCTTTTGCTAGTTAACAAATTTCTACATGTATGCTCGCCACTATTTCGGCCCAGCGTACCTGGTTTTCAATCTGCCGCCCTGGAGGCGGCGGATGCCATAGGAATCAATGGGAGTCTGAAAGCAGTGAAAGCTTATGTTCGCTGCTGCCCAATATCCCATTGATTCCTATGGGATAATAAAAGTAAAGTTTACACCTAACACCCTAACATAAGCCCCGAGTCTAAACACCCCTAATCTGCCGCCCCGCCACCTACATTATACTTATTAACCCCTAATCTGCCGCCCGCCACCGCCGCCACCTACATTATACTTATTAACCCCAAATCTGCCGCACCGCCACCGCCGCCACCTACATTATACTTATTAACCCCTAATCTGCCGCCCGACACCGCCGCCACCTACATTATACTTATTAACCCCAAATCTGCCGCACCGCCACCACCTACATTATACTTATTAACCCCTAATCTGCCGCCCCGACACCGCCGCCACCTAAATAAAAGTTATTAACCCCTAATCTGCCGTCCCCAACGTCACCTCCACTATATTAAATTTATTAACCCCTAAACCTAAGTCTAACCCTAACCCTAACACCCCTAACTTAAATATAATTTAAATAAATCTAAAGAAAATTACTATCATTAACTAAATTATTCCTATTTAAAACTAAATACTTACCTATAAAATAAACCCTAATCTAGCTACAATATAACTAATAGTTACATTGTAGCTATCTTAGGGTTTATTTTTATTTTACAGGCAAGTTTGTATTTATTTAACTAGGTAGAATAGTTACTAAATAGCTATTAACTATTTAATAAAGTAAAATAAACCTAGCTAAAATAAAGACAAAAGTACCTGTAAAATAAAACCTAACCTAAGTTACACTAACACCTAACACTACACTATAATTAAATACATTACATAAATTAAATACAATTAACTAAATTATATACAATTATCTAAAGTACAAACCCCCCCACTAAATTACAGAAAATTAAAAACAAATTATCAGATATTTAAACTAATTACACCTAATCTAATAGCCCTATCAAAATAAAAAAAGCCCACCCAAAATAAAAAAAAAACCCTAGCCTAAACTAAACTACCAATAGCCCTTAAAAGGGCCTTTTGCGGGGCATTGCCCCAAAGTAAGCAGCTCTTTTACCTGTAAAAAAAATACAAACAACCCCCCCAACAGTAAAACCCACCACCCACACAACCAACCCCCCAAATAAAATACTATCTAAAAAAAAACCTAAGCTCCCCATTGCCCTGAAAAGGGCATTTGGATGGGCATTGCCCTTAAAAGGGCCCTAACCTAAAGCCCTAACCTAAAAATAAAATTCACCCAATACACCCTTAAAAAATCCTAACACTAAACCCCTGAAGATCGACTTACCGAGAGACGTCTTCATCCAAGCTGGACGAAGTGGTCCTCCAGATGGGCAGAAGTCTTCATCCAAGCCGGGAAGAAGTGGTCCTCCAGACAGGCAGAAGTCTTCATCCAGACGGCATCTTTTTTTTTTTTAAATTTCATTATTACATTTTCTTCCGGTTTTTTTTCACAATAAGACATTGCAAGAAATGGACAAAGAAAAAAAGGAAATAAACATGAAAAACCTGCAGCAAAAATTCGTGAAGACGGCGCTTCCAAAAAAGTAAAAAGGAGAGTCGCAGCTCCCACACTTCACCTATATTTTAACCATGATGAAAAATAAAATATAAACAATTATAGCGCCACAGCTTACCAACTAATAATAATAATAATAAAGTTCTTCGGACACTAAGTCCTGGATCTGTACCTATTCCCTTCCAAACATATATAATTAAACAACAATACCAAACAAAACCTGACAAAACCAAAAAAGTTAAACAAAAATTTTTTCTCTCCCTCTCTCCAGAACTGTTTTACGTAGTGTAGTCCTTTTTCAGACCAATCTTTAAATACTTTTTGATATAGACCAGGAAGAAAATTTGGATTACTTGAGATCGGAAGAAGTTCAGAGAACGTGAAATCCATATCTAGAATTGCGCAAAACTTTTGCCAAGCTAAGACTATATTTTTAATAGTGATAAGGCAACTGATATTCTGAGGTAACTTCTGAGCCGGAGAGTGTAGTATGGCTTTTAACGCAAACGGAGCAATCAGGTAATTTTCTACCTCTTCGGACGAGACTATATTAGTTCCGGCAAGCCAATCTATCGCCGTTTTAACCATCGCAGCCAAGTTGTAAAGTTTAAGGTTAGGAAGAGCCAGTCCCGCCGATCCATGAAGTTCAATCCTATTGGCTGATTGGAACAGCCAATAGAATGCAAGCTCAATCCTATTTCTATCAGCCAATCGGAATCTAAGGGATGCCATCTTGGATGACGTCACTTAAAGGAACCTTCATTCATTGGGTAGTCGTCGCCAGAAGAGGATGCTCCCCGCTCTGCACTGGATGGATGAAGATAGAAGATGCCGTCTGGATGAAGACTTCTGCCCGTCTAGAGGACCACTTCGCCCGGCTTGGATGAAGACGTCTCCCATTAAGTCGATCTTCAGGGGGTTAGTGTTAGGATTTTTTTAAGGGTGTATTGGGTGGGTTTTATTTTTAGGTTAGGGCTTTGGGCCGCAAAAGAGCTAAATGCCCTTTTAAGGGCAATGCCCATCCAAATGCCCTTTTCAGGGCAATGGGGAGCTTAGGTTTTTTTAGTTAGGGTTTTATTTGGGGGGGTTGGTTGTGTGGGTGGTGGGTTTTACTGTTGGGGGGGTTGTTTGTATTTTTTTTCCAGGTAAAAGCGCTGATTACTTTGGGGCAATGCCCCGCAAAAGGCCCTTTTAAGGGCTATTGGTAGTTTAGTTTAGGCTAGGGTTTTTTTTATTTTGGGGGGGCTTTTTTATTTTGATAGGGCTATTAGATTAGGTGTAATTAGTTTAAATATCTGATCATTTGTTTTTTATTTTCTGTAATTTAGTGTTTGTTTGTTTTTGTACTTTAGCTAATTGTATATAATTTAGGTAATTGTATTTAATTTAGTTAATTTATTTAATTATAGTGTTAGGTGTTAGTGTAATTTAGGTTAGGTTTTATTTTACAGGAAAATTTGTATTTATTTTAGCTAGGTAGTTAGTAAATAGTTAATAACTATTTAGTAACTATTCTACCTAGTTAAAATAAATACAAACTTGCCTGTAAAATAAAAATTAACCCTAAGCTAGCTACAACGTAACTATTAGTTATATTGTAGCTAGCTTAGG
This sequence comes from Bombina bombina, assembly GCF_027579735.1. NCBI lineage: Eukaryota > Metazoa > Chordata > Amphibia > Anura > Bombinatoridae > Bombina > Bombina bombina. The sequence continues at coordinate 1,150,691,037 of NC_069499.1, read as the reverse complement.
GTTTATTTTACAGGTAAGTATTTAGTTTTAAATAGGAATAATTTGGTTAATGATAGTAATTTTCTTTAGATTTATTTAAATTATATTTAAGTTAGTGAATGTTACGGTCAGGGTTAGACTTAGGTTTAGGGGTTAATAAATTTAATATAGTGGCGGCGACGTTGGGGATGGCAGATTAAGGGTTAATAACATAATGTAGGTGGCGGTGGGCTCCGGGAGCGGCAGGATAGGGGTTAATCAGTTTATTAGAGTGGTGGTGGACTCCGTGCGGGCGGTTACGTGTTTTTTATTTATTTCTTGCGGGCGGTTACGTGTTTTTGTGATATTTCGTGCAGGCGATTTGTCTTTTTTTAAAACTTGGGGTTTGCCAACGCTGCATCCAGGTGGATTCTTTTGGCTGCACGTGCAGCCAACATTCTTTTGGCTGCCTCGCGCAGCCAACATTCCTTTGAGGATGCGTGTGCAACTGACGACACATGAACGCGTTAAAAACGCGCTTATAGTATAGATAAGTAAACTGGAAAGTTGTTTAAAACCAACAGCTCTGTCTGAATAATGAATATTTAGTTTTGACTTTACTGTCCCTTTAAGTTTGCTATGTATCCATTTGGATCTTAATACAGATATACATGTATACAGCAAAACTAAATTTGTTTTTAGCACTAATTCAGCTTTCTTTTAACTCATTGCTTTAAATGTATTTTAATTTTTTGATAAACATGCAATTCATTTTTTTTTTTAAATGCATTTTCCCCCTATATCACACAATCTATTTTCTAACGGCTAGATTTGGAGTTTGGCGGTAGATGGGTTGCTAACGCTACACGTGGTTTATGTCTAACGCACGGCATTGTTTGACTCTGGTATTTAGAGTCCAAACAAAACCTTCTAACGATACTCCTAACGCGTGTATTTCACACGCGGAATCCTGCCCGCGTTAGACAGTCTCCCATAGAGATCAATGGAAAAGCAAAAAAAACCCGCTTTTTTCACCTAACACTCGATCTCGCGAGAAATACGCACAGCTCGGTCATATGACGCATACCACATCATGCACAACAATAACACGCCGCAAATGTCACAACAACAATCACTAAACAAAGCACACAAGCATTACACATTCACAAGCGGGGGGATTTGTAATAAAATTTAATACAGGGAATACGCATATACTTTAAGATGCGGAAATACGCAAAATAACAACAATGAAAAAAAAATATATACATACACTAGCAAAATAATCGCATTTAATATCACTATATATTAGGACAAACATACATATACAACACTTCACTAATAACACACCATCGCAAATTCACATTTAAACATAATACTATTGGACAATGTTATAGAAAACGACCACTATGACATCATCGCATTCTACACATTCCACAAATACTAACTCCAAATGAGCATGCGCAAATTCACACAACTAATACACATTGCACTAATATTAATTGCTAATAAAGCACACCTGAACACAATTTACAACGGAAATTGGTACATCATTAAACATTTACACAGGGTATATAAGCACCACACAAGCATGGCTTCTTTGACTGTGTTGCTGGTGGGTCTTTGGAGATTGGAGGTTTAAGATTAGAGAGTTTGTGCATTATTGTGAGTGAGTTAGTGTGAGAGAGTCAGCTGTTAGTGTTATCGTGAGTGAGTTAGTGGGAGTGGGAGTTAGTGGTAGTGGGAGAGAGTCTATTAGTGGGAGCGTGAGTGAGTTAGTGGTAGTGGGAGTTGTTAGTGGTAGTGTGAGAGAGTCAGTTAGTGGGAGCGTGAGTTAGTGGTAGTGTGAGTTATTGAGAGTTAGTGGGAGTGTGAGTTAGTGAGAATTAGTAGTAGTGTGAGTTAGCGAGCAAGTGATTTTTCTGTACACTTAACACATTTACATGCAAACACATTCAATACATACATACACTTATCAATAACACTACATACACTCCATACCCCATTCCCTGTAGTCCCATTCCCTTTCATCCCATTTACTCTTATCCCATACCCCATCCCATACCCATCCCCTAGTTACATTTAGTTTACATATCCTCCTTTTAGTCTTCTTCTTCTTTTGGTTTATTTAAATACTCCTTACCCTCTTAGTTTTTTTAGATCCCTCTCACACTTTCAGCACTTATTTTGTCTTTTTAGTTCTTTATTTTGACCCCCTTTCATTTCATCACACTCACTTTTTGTTTGATTATTTGGGGTTTAGTTTAGGGAACAGATGGAGGGCAGGCAGGGGAGAGGTAGAGGGGGGAGGAGAGGGAGGGGGAGAGGAACAGGGCAGGAAGGGGGGCAGGAAGCAGGGGTGGAAGCGGTGGGTGGACCCAGCCACTTGGTTCAAGATGAACAAGTGGCTAGGCCCAGTGGCGGACAGAGTAGGGCTTCACAGTCCGGGAAGGCCAAGGCGACTAGGGAGGCGAGGTTTTCGATGGAGGAGAAGGAGGCCCTCGTAGAGGCCTATATGGCCAGGTATAGGAGGCTGCAGCACCAGAAGACTACCCCGACTGAGAAGAGGAAGCTCTGGCATGAGATAAGGAATGCAGTCAATGCAGTGGGTGGCCGGAACAGAGATATGGACTCTATAAAACATCGCTACCGGGACTGTAAGATGGATCTCAAGAAAAAGTTAAGCCTGGAGGCCCGACATGCCGCAGGAACCGGTGGCGGCCCTGCCCTGGAAATCGAGTACTGCAGATGGGAGGAAATGTTGCGTCCCAGCATCTCCAAGGTGGATGTAGTCGGTATCGGAGGAATTGATACCGGGAACCTGCCATTCTCATCTGACGGTAAGCTCATTTAAGAATAAATTCACATACAAATGTATTTCAAGGGACACTATACGCAAACCTTTACTTTCATGATTGAGGTAGAGAATACAATTTGACAAAACATTCAAATGTACTTATATTACCTAATTTGAATCATTCTTGAGATATATTTTAATGAAGAAATAGCCATGCACACGGTGAAACAATCACAGGAGGCAGCTATATTCAGCTAACAATCAGCATCTTCTAAGCATATTTAGATATGCTTTTCAGCAAAGAATATCCAGAGAATGAAGCTAATTAGATAAGAAAAGTACATTATAAAGTTGATTATAAATGTATGCTTCTAAATCATGAAAGATAAAACATTGGGTTTCATGTCCCTTTAAGGATCAGATTAATGCTATAACGTTGTTTACACGCATTCACAATTACTTTGCGGCTACATCAGTATCTAGGCTATAGGTTAGGTGTGCATTTAAACAGACTGAAAACAAACGCTAAAACATTCAGATTGACCATAGATATCACAAACACGGTTTAGAAAATGCGGAAATCGTATTGATTGTTAGATTTCAAAGTGGATTAATGATTCTGCATTTGTAATTGTATCGTAAGCTAAGTCATTTAAAGCTTGATTTGGAAATATGCTAATATATACATTTTTTTATTTTTCAAATATACAGAGTCTGGGGAGGAGGCAGCACAACAAATACAGCCTCCTCCTTCTCCCCGGGATGAGAGTGGTGGGGAGGAATTTCCACTTCGGAGGGAAGAGGCCCCCCGTGACGAAGAGGGCACGGAAGCAGATGAAGAGGCCCCGGAAGCAGAGGAGGAGGCCGCGGAACCAGAGGCCCCTCAAGGACCCGCACCCCACCGTGCACGGGCACCCCGCCATGCACGGGTACCCCGCCAAGCACAACAACAGGAAATAGCAGAGGTTCGGGTTCTACTAGACTACATAGACCAGATGCGTAACTCCCGGATACAAAATATAGAAGGCCGAACTCGAATTCTTGAAGGACAAAACAAAATAATTGAAGGCCAAAACCAAATAATAAACATACTTACTAGAATAGAAGAAGGGCAAATCAGAACCTTTAATCTACACCAAGAGATGTTTAATTTTTTCCGGGAGGCGCATGCTGGTCTGCCTCCTGGTCCGCCTCCTGCTGCTGGGCCTCCTGCTGCTGGGCCATCCTCTCCTGCCGGGCCATCTTCTCCTGCCGGCCATCTTCTCCTGCCGGGCCATCTTATCCTGCCGGGCCATCTCCTCCTGCCGGGCCATCTCCTCCTCCTCAGCCATCTCCTCCTCCTCACCTTGGTCGTCCCAGTACTCTTCCTTCCACTCTTCCCACAACATCTCCAAGGAGAACTCTTCGGAGTCGGCAGTTGCCCCTCCCAGAGCCTCAGCCCCGTGGGAAGACGGGAAGGAAGAGGAAGTAAGTATTTGTTTTCATGTTTAATGTTTTTTTTATTTAATGTGTAATGGATAGGTATGTGATGATGTGGTTTTCATACACTTGTGGACCACACTCTGTATATAATCTACTTCTATGGGACCGGGTCCATGGAGGCAGATTGTTTGCAGAGTGTGGGTTATAAGTGTGTGAAAACCACATCATCACATACCTATCCTTGTTCATGATATTGATTGGTTTCTGTGATGTGATGTCCAAACTGTTTCCCGAATCGCAAACAAAATTACCATTACAATTATCCATGATGGCATATTACTGTTTGAATGCCAATAACACAGCTTAAAGGGACAGTCAGAAAATTATTGATTACAAAGAAAACACTGTATTACGCATTATCAAGTTGGAAACAACAAAACATGGAGAAATACGTGTGACTTATGTGCTTACCCTTGTATCTATGACTATGAAAAATGACCACTTATTTGTTGTTCTGACATAACGACATTTTAGACATCAATGATCAATACATGGTAAATAATATGCTGTATGAGCACAAGGTTTCAGATATACAAATGCTATCCAAATGCCCTCTAGTGGTCAAATTGCATAATGATTACATGCACTCTTCAATCTCTAACAAATGAGCACACGAACCTCATAGGTTTAGCTAGCAAATTAAAATAAACACAGACAAATGATTAATTGGTGAGAAACCTTTGATATCATTGATATTACAAAATTGACTTTTATAATAATGCAAAACATGATTTGTTTTCTAAACTGTCCCTTTAACAAAATTACATATGCTAACCTATATTTTCATATTGTTGGTATATCTACATGTACTTGTTCAAACAATAAATATGGAAATCAGATTTATATTGACGTGTTAAATAAAGTCTATTTTCTTAAAGAGACATTATTGTGTTAATTTATTTTTAGAAAGACATTTGTTTTAACAATGAATATGGTTTAAAGTCCTTTTAGGAGTGGGGGGTGAAAATATGCTAACAATAATATATTTGGAGATTAACCAATGTGGAACTCATACATGATACAAAAATAAACATTTGCATTAATGGAACAGTATACTATATTTTTAACATAACTGTATGTAATAGACACTACTAGAAACAACAAGATTAACATATACTGATATCAATATTACAAAGCTTTAAACACTTTCAAAGAAAATCAGGTTAGCTCTATTGAAAATATAGCTGAACCCCCATTACAACCGTAAAACAAGACAATACCCCATCATTAACATATGAAAAGGCCCTTTACACAAACAGGAGAAAGCTGGAGATGGTACTCACATGAAACTCAGAGGCTTGGCGAGGAGTCTGAAAATTACTTACATTTTCTTTGAACAGAAGCAAAATGAAACGTGTATTTGTTAAACAATGGACTATCTAACTAGAGACAAAATAAAAAGTTTTGATTTATAATGTGAGTGTCTAATGAACCTTTAATAAAATATACGACGAAATTACATTTAGAAGAAGTCGGCATCATATATTTAGCATATGATAAAGATAAATGCATATTGATTACTTTATTCTAACACAATAGCGCATATTTATGAATTCGATATCTTTAACATTAAACACAACAGTCATTTTTCATAAAAAGGAACATATTGTTGACCAACATATTAAACAACATGGACTATAGAGATTTGCACTTGCCTCGAAATATCTTATGCATGAAAACATTTTGCTTTCGTTCGTTTATTCAACCAGACATCCAGCAAAAGAGAATGTGGTGGTCTTTATCAGCTATGGGTCAACAATGTAACATGATGCAAACAATCCATATTCGCAATGTTTTTAAACTTGGCTTCATTCACAAACGTGTTTAACGTGCACAAACAAATATTGCGGGACTACGTAATACAATCAGACGTTTTTTTTAACTTTGCATGTGACGTCTTAATTAACATGGCGCTTCCTTGATCACGTAAGAACGCAATCCAATAAAAGGCACATTCATGATCACGTAAGAACGCAAACAAAAAAAAAGGCGCATCCTTGATCGTGTAAAAACGCCATCCAATAAAAGGTGCATCCTTGATCGCGTAAAAACGTCAGTCAATACAAGGAATCATTGGACAGCCTGGCAGGTGACGTCTTAAGCAACATGGCGCATCCGCGATCGCAGAAAAACCGCAGCCAATACAAGGACTCAGTTGACAGCTTGGCATATCACTAAGAAACGTATTTATATTTTTGAAACTAGTATGTGTCTAGATTGCTATCTAGGAATGTCACGAAATCATGAATCATCTTTTCGGACTTGACTGTCCCTTTAACTATAGTTATGGTGTATATCTTTAACATTTAAAAGATACACATGAGAAATACATATGCCATTGATGTTTTAAGATATGTTTAGATTGTTTTGGAATAACAATAATGACACATGTATTGATCAAACGGGTTATTTATTCAAGTTGAAATATGGTCAGACTACCTATAGACATATATGGGAGTAGAAGTATTTTTTAACAATATTTTTAAAAACATATTCCTCATCTAAAATATGCGCATTACACACAGAGATTGATTTGGTTACACTTTTACAATAAGATAGAATAGAAAATGAAATACATGTGCTGTCAACATTACAATAAGATTGTTTATTATTAAGATTATATGTCCTTGTTCATGTAAAAAGGACAAAAACGCTTTAGAAATGGAAATACATTCATTAACAATTGTGCTCACCATCACTTAAAGGGACATGATTTTTATTTATAAAAAGAGGATACACAGAGACAATACTATTTCAAGAAAATGAACACTTTACAGGGATTATATCATTGTATCAATCCTCAGATCATTTGTTAAAGGTGCATCAATTCATGCAGAGTTTAGAAATACACACATGGATGTGAAATTTGAAATATACATATATAACAATCTTTATATACATATATAAAACAATTACTATGCTAATCATAATCATGCAATGATAAAGCTTTTAGAAAAAAATATAAACACAAAAATAAAAATTACATTGGAGATGTTAATCTTAAAGTCATTTACAATTGTATTACATATATGATTCAGGAAACAACATTATTTTGGGTATGTCCCTTTAAGGATCAGCCAGATAAAATAGAGATTTCAATCAATGACATGAATAAGGAGGACAAAGAATCGTGCAATGACATGTCTTTTATTAGTATGTCAGAAAACAACAACGTTTATAAATAATATGGTAAAGATCATGAAAATTGGAGCCATATGACAAGGTAACAGAGTGCATCACAGTCCATGAAGAGAGTTGCCAAGGGCCAGCATAGCCCCATTGTAGATATATGACAAGGTAACAGAGTGCATCACAGTCCATGAAGAGAGTTGCCAAGGGCCAGCATAGCCCCATTGTAGATATATGACAAGGTAACAGAGTGCATCACAGTCCATGAAGAGAGTTGCCAAGGGCCAGCATAGCCCCATTGTAGATATATGACAAGGTAACAGAGTGCATCACAGTCCATGAAGAGAGTTGCCAAGGGCCACCATAGCCCCATTGGAGCCATATGACAAGGTAACAGAGTGCATCACAGTCCATGAAGAGAGTTGCCAAGGGCCAGCATAGCCCCATTGTAGATATATGACAAGGTAACAGAGTGCATCACAGTCCATGAAGAGAGTTGCCAAGGGCCAGCATAGCCCCATTGTAGATATATGACAAGGTAACAGAGTGCATCACAGTCCATGAAGAGAGTTGCCAAGGGCCAGCATAGCCCCATTGTAGATATATGACAAGGTAACAGAGTGCATCACAGTCCATGAAGAGAGTTGCCAAGGGCCAGCATAGCCCCATTGTAGATATATGACAAGGTAACAGAGTGCATCACAGTCCATGAAGAGAGTTGCCAAGGGCCAGCATAGCCCCATTGTAGATATATGACAAGGTAACAGAGTGCATCACAGTCCATGAAGAGAGTTGCCAAGGGCCAGCATAGCCCCATTGTAGATATATGACGAGGTAACAGAGTGCATCACAGTCCATGAAGAGAGTTGCCAAGGGCCACCATAGCCCCATTGGAGCCATATGACAAGGTAAAAGAGTGCAACAGGCACAACAATAAACTGAAAAAAAGGCCAAATGGCAACAATAACAAAAACATCAACATGTGGACGGAGGATTCTTATCGGCGCCCTTGGAGCATCTCCAGATCTTCCACTTACTGGTCATCCTCTTCATCGTCCTGTGCATGTCCAGCTCCAGATTCAGGCCTTGAATTTAATAGCATGATTTGATGCAGAGTCAAATCCTGAACCCGGAGCTGGGCCTGCATGGTGTCGTTCATCCCTCTCAGGACAGCTGCGTTCCTCAACACGGCCTGCTCTACTCGTGCTATACCTTCTAGCATGAGCCATGCTGAGTCACAGCCTAAAATATAGAATAAATCAAATATTAAGGAGAATTACACAATAGAAGAAAAAATAAGCAAAGATACATTGTCATCATAAAGACAAATCATTCTTTACATCAATTTGTTGAAATTGATTCTTTACACATTAAATAGGTTATTCAGACAGACTGAAATCATTAAAGGGACAGTTTCCTCAAACATGTTGTCCCCTTTAATTGGTTTTCGATGATCCACTTATACAGCTTGAGTGTATAAAATCTTGTTAAAGGATTTACATTGTACTTACATTAGCAATTTAAATATTTTAATTATACTGTGGTAGGCACACCTATCCTTAAACATTTTGGCGTTGAGGACAAGCTGTGTAAACATAGCAACCTGAAGAAATTACATTCCCACTGGGTTAGACAAGAGATAATGTATCAACATTTGTACATAAATTGTTGGATCTAAGTAGTGGTGATTGGTATATGTAGTGATATCAAATTAAAGGGACACTGAACCTAAATATTTAATTGACTGATTCAGATAGAGCATGACATTACAAATAATAAAAATTACACATATTCTTTAAATGTTTGAATTCTCTAGCTATATTTTGAATGCAAGAATGTAGGTTTATAGGGCAGGCCATATTTGTTTATCAACTTTGGTTGTCCCTGCTGGTTGATGGATACATTCATCCAACAATAAAGAAATGATGTCCACAATTATTTTCTATTTAAAATTAATTCTAGGCATTTCTTTGTTTCAATAAAGATAGCAAGAGAATGACGAATAATTCATGAGTAGTAAATTATAAATTTGATTAACATTGCATGCTCTATTTGAATCACAATATAAACAATTTGCCTTCAGTGTACCTTTAAGTATCTTATAATGTGGACTTTGAATGATACTTACAGCTGTGCCTGGGAAGGACAATCTGACACCCAGGACAATGAAGGTTGAGACAGGGGGGAGGGATGGGATTGGATTGGGGAGGGATGGGATTGGGTTGGGGAGGGATGAGCTGCTGCTCCGGGGTAGGCCGTACAGCTGGGGAGTGGTGAGTTGGGGTCTGGGCAGCTGGGGTAGCTGTACGGCCCATAATACGGGGAGAGCGGCGAAGGGGGACGAAGGGCCGTTTTTTGGGAGGGACAGGAAAGGACAAATGGGAAGGGCCGGCAGGGGTCTGGGCCTGGGCAGGGGTCTGGGCCTGGGCAGGGGTCTGGGCCTGGGCAGGGGTCTGGTCCTGGGCAGGGGTCTGTGACTGGCCAGGGGACTGGGTAGGGGCGGAAAACAGATGACCAGAGGTGGAGGATCCATCTGAAATAAATAATACAAATATATTAACATCTCATACATCATGAAATCAAATCAACGCATTTAAAATTGATTATGTTTTCAATATACTTAGAAGTGTGTTTGAATTTCTAAACAATTATGAACTGAGGATATGGTATGCATATAGGCACTCAGATGAATATCAATGACTGTCTGTACAATTATAACATTATTATTGTGGTTTGGCCTGGAATATGCATGTGACATAATGATGGCATGAATTATAAATAAAATTTTAAAAAAAACATCCAAGCATATTTTCATGCTGCCTGATATAGAAAGGGGGCAGTAGTGTATTTGAACAGACAAATAATATTCCTTTTTAAAGTGCAAAAGCTGTAGACTTTGAATGTCTTCAATAAAATGATTTCCAATAAAGCAACATGTAAACATGATAGATATATTTCACATACCATCAGATTTCAAGGCAGCCTCTTCCTCCTCCGTCACACATGTTAAATCAATCTCTGTAAAACATAACATGTTGTGTACACGTTAAGATCAGATATTATAACATATGTTACTGTTGCTCAAAGACACACATCAATGTTGCATTAAAGATATACACACCCAAAGTTATGATTTACATCATTTTGATGGAGCATACAAATGACATTAGATTTGTTATTCTCAATGATTCAGATTTTCAATGTATTGTTTGTATTAATTTTAAATTCACAAAAGCATAGTACACATGTGTGTATCACTTGATGACTGTTGTCAAAAATGAACATGGAAACAAACATATGCTATACATCTTCTGAATAACAAAGGTGTAGACTAAGAAAGTTAATTATTAATCTTTCAATATTCCAAGAAAATTAATATATAATCAGAGAAGTAAATTATATGTTTGTTTCAAATGTTATGCTTCATGAGAATCATGCTCATAATATTGATTACCAATACACCTTCAATGACATATAAATGAGTCAATGGACTTACCAGAAGACCGCAAATGCGGCTCTGTGTCAGTGCTGGATTCCTCGGGGCTCCCCACACCAACTCTCTCTATGAATGATATAGATATATATTAGTGAACACATTTGGGATAGCACTAAATCACATCTGTAGCGATTTTTAAGAATAAACAACTTGAAAATGTGAAGAATAGAGCAGTCATTATCCACAAAAATGCTTGATTGAATCAAGGGGATTCTGTTAAAAATGATGTATTGAACATATGTTTAATTTCTGACTATATTAGACATCAAACTCATCTCATACGATGCTATTGCATATCTAAATATACCCATTGATCAATGTTCTTAAAAGAATACACACAAACCACATTTGGAATAACAGCTGTTGACAAATATAAACAAAGACATGTGGCACATCGAGCCATTTGTGCAATGTACAGTAATCTTGTTTAGGACACAACACATATTTATCACAATACAAAACCAAATTGATTAGTACAAATATGTAATCATGGTGCTGTTAGAGTATGCTGATATCTATAAAGTAACTCCAACAGTGAATATGTGAATTATATATCAATATTGTCTAATCCAAAGAATGTAAAGATGAATGAATCTATTGTTTATTAAAGGGACACTGACATGATTTATTTCAATCATTGATTTCACTGTTCAAACTGTTCCAAATGATTTTACATTGACTCCTATTATAATTGGAATGTTGCTACATTTTAATCTTAAATGCAGATAAGCAATATTGGATTCAATAAATATTGTTTGTTGAAGGTATCCACCAATCATCAATCAAAACCCAGGTTGGTCAACCAAAATTGAGCTGCAGATAAACGTACATTCTTGATTTTAAAATACATTTAGCAATATAATATTTCACATATGATTATAGTATTATATTTAAATGTTGATTAATATTGCATGCTCTATCTGAATGACAACATTAATAATTTTAGCTCAGTGTCCCTTTAATATAAAAATATATTGATTTGACAATGTTGGTGTTAATGAATTCTCTACTCCATATGTTGATGTAATGAATGGGATTGAGCATGCAATTCCAATCTAATATGTTATTTAAGGATATCCTAAGAATTATTTAATTTTCATCTATTAAAGGGACATGAAGCTCTAAATGTGTAATTGTTTACTTTTTGAAACTATGTACTACTGTTATCTGAACACATGATTTTAACTTTTGTAAAAAAGCCAAGTTATGCATAAAAAAAACAGCCGGATAATACCAGTAATGCATTGTTTAACCTAAACCAAAAATGTAAAATTTAGTTGGCATGTCCCTTAAATGACGTGATCAATTTCAAAAATGGAATCTATATTTTTAAAATCTAAACATATGCAAAAGTGTGTGTATTTTTTAAAAATGTATACAAATAAGATTAAGCAATACACAAGGGAAGAATATAAATTGGACATTCAAAGAATCTTACATTAAAATTAAGACATCCAGAATAGATGGGATATCTTAAATTCCAAACAAAATCAGAGTAGTCTTACAATGTAATCCTATTTTTTGGTTTTATTTATTCTTATTTGCAAAAAGTTTTAAAATCCATTTTGCAGATACATATAAATATTGAACAATGTGGATTTAGTATGTAATGTTCTGTCCATGTTTCTAAGACAAATGTCAATTAAAATGAGACATACCATACTGTGACAAGACCTGCCTTGAGGATCCAGCACCAACATCCAGATCTGTAATATATTAAAGGACCAGTCAACACAGCACAAAACACAAAACCAAAATAAATATACAGCCACATAGAGAATTAAGTTTATAATGTATATGAGCATTCAAAATAAAAACTTAGATAGTAAAATTATTATAAAACTTACTTTTCTCCTGTCTGTTTTACCAATTGTTCTGAGGCTTGACCAGAACCTAGAGGAGGATGGGTTCACTGTGAGTGACAAATTTTATCTTCCAATCCAAGATTAGCCTATTTGCATTTTTTTCCCCCATTGTGTGCATGTGAGTGTGCACGTGAGCCCCCGGAGTGTGCACGTCACCCCCCCTTGCATGTGCACGTGACTCCCTCCTCAGACGTGCACTATTGTCTTTATAAATTACAAGCAGGCACAGAATGAAAGCAAGCAGCGCTGCTAAACAGCATTTAGAGCAGGATCTGTTCCCTTTCATGTCAGTTGGATTGGTGCCACATTATAGTGCTTCTCTGTCTTATATATTTTAGTGCACCCACATAATTGCAGCATAACTGTTTATTTTGCTCCCCTTGCATGAGCATTTTCACTATAAAAAAATAATTTCAATTTTTTTTTTAAATTTATAATGTTCCCATTTTATAGTAAGTCTGTGTAATTTTGCACTTCAAATTACTTATTTTATAATTATCCCTAGTTTTAAATATAGGCTACCCATGTTACATATCTATTTATAAATGTATATTTTATATAGTCTTCCATTGATACTCGGCAGGCAATATGGGTATTTAAATAATGGAATTTATATTTTTTATACCTTAGGAAGCACCCTACTTGCTTTTATAATTAGCAATTTATTTTTAATTTATAGGCTAACCCTGCTACTTCTCTTTTTCATAAAGTCTTTCACTGATACTCTGCAGGCAATTTGGATC